>NC_052392.1:26215304-26515304 GCF_009389715.1 Phoenix dactylifera | reverse complement strand
CATCTACAGACTACAGTATCCATTCTTTGGACCACTGACCAATACTGGCATGACACAGTAGTCACAGCACTGTGTTTTTATCTCTTTGGTCGTTTTGAGGGTACCTTTTCGTCTTTTATTCTTTTATCCTTTGGAGGATCCAAACAGGGAATACGGCAAAAAGGGGGGATATCGCGGCAGGACTCAAGGGAGGCGTCGTTATCCGGTATTGGCAAGCCGTGGGGTCGCAATCGTGCCTGCTATTCCCGTTTTGTTGTTTTGGCACGACGGGGACCGGCCGGAGACTATCCGACGGTGACGGGAAGGGAGGGACAGGATATCGCTAGGCGCGAGGGAGAGAGACAAATCGAAGAAGGGGGGCTCCCATTTCTCAATGCCCACCCGTGATATCTGACAGGTCTTGTCTTGTCCTCGGATTTCCCGCTGACAGGGACAGGAACTTAGGGATGGCGCGTCAAGGATATCGCCGCCGTTTTCACGCCTTGTTCCCGGGTCTGAGGGGCGTCCAGGGCTTCATCATTTCCGCGTCGGGGATTTCGTTTGGCTCCCGGCAAGCGAACGTCGGATCCGGTACTGGCCTTAGATGATTATTTTTATTGTAATAATAGCTCCTGAGCCCCTCCAGACTCAAAGGTAACAGCCGTCATAACACTATAACGGCCTTCATAGCTAAAATTTTGTTATGTAAGTTATTTTTTGATATATGTGGTTGAGGTGCCGAATTTGTAATTAGGAATGCTGACTCGACGCTGACTGCAGCAGGGATAGCCCTCTCCATGGTATTTCTATTCTTAGCTGATTTTAGAGCTGCTTAAAAAAGAGATCATCTATATGCACATCTCAAATTAGGGACGGAACATATCAATCTGAAAGGTGATTTGGCTACTGTAATCAGGTAGATTCAAGACTACATAAAAGCAGGAGAAGAACATCCATTGCTAGGTTATTGAGAAACTGTGTGGTTTTCTAGGTTATTCATGCTTATTGTGAAGCGAACAGCGCAGCTAATTAGATCGCTTCGTTTGTTGTGCAAGGCTCCGACGGCTGGCCACCCTCTATTTGTCCCCTTCTCTTTTTTTGTTTTTTTTTTTTAATGTACTTCCAGCATGATGTATCCGACTGACAAAAAAAAAACTTTATTATATGATAATTGTAAGAATGGGTAAATTGAGAAATAAAATTTTATTTGAAAGAAGGATGGTAGACTGCCCCTCCACTATCTATCCCTAAATAATCTTATTTGTTTCCAAATTATCTTTCTATAGACTTGTTTGAATTATTAATTCAATAAATTTTAAATTTTTTTCTAAATCTTCATCCACACATGCCCACTTACGAATTCACATAAAATTATTTATTAATTTAGAATATTATATATATCAGTAGGAGTGGTATATAATAAAGACGATTAAAGTCTAGTAATGAAAGGTAGTTATAGCTCGGCCCCATAAAAACACATCTAATGTAGTTATTGTGCCATGTATGTAATATGCCGGCATTTACTACACCCCAAGTAGTTAAGGTGCTCATCCGTTCTTTCCAAAAATTGACACCAACTTCTGCTTTATATAACTAGGCCAGAGATGGATCTTCCTTGTTCCATAGAGCTCGATCTAATTTAGGCATCGAAGGATCCCATATTGGATAAAATACAGTAACCTTTGTTGCTTGTCTTCTCTTTTTGGCATGTCCATACTCTGAGTACCATCCAACCAAGTAAGTACGAGTGAAAACCGAGCCAACCAAGCCAAATCTCAAAGCACTCGGTCAAGTCAGATTCGATTTTGGCAGCAACAATTAATTATTAAAAATTATTTTATTATATGAATAAAGGTCTCCATAGATGGCAACACTTGTTCAACTCTTGGGCATTATTTTCATTATTCATCGAGATAAGCATTATGTTTATTACCATGTTTAACAATATTAGTTTTGGATTTGATTTTAGTTAGCTTATTTCTCTTCCCTATGTGTGAAATAGCAGCAAATATAACATTGTAATGGTTGTCACACCAAATTTAATTGCAAATGTCAATAAGTCAGCCAAGGTTGCCTACTTGGATCCCACGTAATCCTCACCACTATCTATGGGTTGGATGAAGAAAATTTAACTCCGTATTAAAGGCAAATTAAAATTTACGATTCTTACCTTTTTTTTTTTTTGTTCATTTATTATATCATCTTCATCATCACGATCATTATTTTTCAGAGAGTTGGATGGTCCAAGAAGACATCTTCATAGCATCAAAACACCTATTGTTCATTTTTTGACCTACATCATTATGCCCTTTAGACCTCTTTTAGGTGACCCTAATCTCGATCGTAATATCATTTTTTTTTTGATGACCCTCTGATTTGTGAATGAGCTTTAACTTGGACAAGCTTAGCCCTTTATAGTACACGAGCCGGACTAACGGTAATCTATACAAAAATTAGAATAAAGCTAGATTTAAAACATCGTAGGATGACACGCCCGTTACCCTATACTTACCCCACTCCACATAGGCTAGAGCACAGGCTGTCGTGCAGATTGAGTCAAAGCTTACAGAAAAGCCTTGGTAATGTATAGTTGATGATGTTTTGCACTCTTAATGTACTATTAGCAGCCCATAAGGAATTAAAAAGAAAAAAAAAAGTTAATTATGAGAGTCGACTACATTGTTAAGATTCAAACCTGTCCTAATCTAACATTAGATATCGATGATTTCATTTGCAAACATAACTTGGCATAACCTACATTCATGAGGTGTCTAGACTCAACCAAAGGTGTTCAAACATTGGAACTTATTGTACTATCCTATATATCTCTTTTATGCTTCTCTTGGCTTTATGCATTGTGTGCTCTTCTTAACAAACAATTCTTTACCATAACGTGTATTTGTGGCCAAAACTCTATTGCCACCCTTTGTCCATGCGATGTTTGGCTCTTGCACCGGGAGCTAACCATGCACATAATAATATTCTAACTTCTAACATAAAAAAAAATTGATTTGACTTACATAAAATAAGATTTCTTTTATGAATATCCATCTAAAAATTCAAATTTGCGTGAATATCCTTTTAAACTTTATATTTATTTTTATACTCTCATAAAATACTATTTTTGCATAAATGCCTCTATTATAACAGTTCTTTTAACACCATTAATAAAAATCTTATTTATTTTAATTAAAAATAAATAAAATTTTGAAATTATTTTTTTGTACCTCTATCACCACCATCTTATAAATTTTTTTTCCACGCCTAACTATTAAAGATATTTTAGTCTAATTTGAAATTGTTAATTTTTTAAAGAGTACATATGCAAAAATAGGGATTAAAGAAAAAAATAGAACAGTAAAACAAGTGTTTTAAGAGGGTATACATGTAAATATTAATTTTAGAAGGATATTTATACAAAATTTGATATTTAGAAAAATATTTACAAATTTTTTTATAAATAATAAACTACGATAATCAAATGAGATCAAGACCGTTCATCTTTATCTCGATCCTTTTGGCCAGCTGGTGGCGGCGATTAGTTCGGTGAGGCCGCTCAATGCCGTACCACTTGGCCCTTTGCTGTCCCAACTGCCCCCGAACATTACTTGAATTTTTTTATTATTTCATCTCGGGCCGGAGGGAGGTGTAGGTCCCGGGATGCTTCGTTCCGGCTTCGTCTTCGCGACAAAGGAGTAGGGCCCACCAATGGCCATGCTGTCATCAGAGGGGTAATTATTGCGGAATGGTGGGGGTATTTTAGGAATGTAAGAAGAGGAAGTGGGCCCCGCCAGGCCCACCATCCAGCTTTTGTGGCACGCGAAGCCGCTGCTGCCGCAGCAGCAAACCGCGCTTTAACGGATTCCAAGCACTGTTGGAGAGAAAAGCACGGCCTCGCCTTTATTCCTCGGCGAGGAATTCGCGATTAGCTTTATCTCCTTATGAAGAAGAAAAAGATGCTAACGCATGTGAGATGCACGTGACGGACTGTGGGAAAGTTGATGGAAAGAGCAGGCAGGTGTTGCTTTAAGCATCTGCTTGATATTTTTTTTCCCTTGTGGTAAGAAAGCATCTGATATTCTGATTGCTTGATGTTGATCTTGACCTGTGGAACCTTTATTTTTGCTAAAAAAAAGGGATATTTTTTTGTGCTTTTTTATCACATCTTCAATTTATAATTTATCTGAAAGATTATTTTGTCATTGCTGATCACTTGCATGGAATCCTGCTTCTGTGATGGTTTAAAAAACACCCAATTCCCAATGTCCCATTTTTCTTGATCTTTAATATATTTATAATATATTACAGATGCTAATATTTTAGCAACTCATTTGGACATAGGCTGGTTATGGTTAAACAATTCGATGTCGGTCGAATAAGATGACTAGAGTAAGAATTTTATTAGAGATAATCTGATGTGAGCTACATGTAGCGTAAGCAAATGAAGACAATTTTAAGATTGGATAGCTAGAGATTAAAAGACTTGCCAAGTCACTCCAACTGAGATACGCAAATTATATTCATGATTGAATGCCTTGTAAATCCAAGTTATCGAGATATGTGTGCCAGAAACAAATCCATGATTAATTAACTCTATTACGTTTTGCTGATTCTAAAAAAGAATGCGAGGATAGGGTGTGAGATATATTGGAGGGATTGTGCGTGCCCTAGAACTTTCAAGCCAACCTTTATTCATCTTGTAAAATTATTGTAGCATCCTATTCTAGGATGAGATCCGAAGCTCCAAAGCTACTAAAATTATTGCAGTGCAAATCTTCTGCATCATCATCTATTTTTCCTTGCACACCCCCTTTGTAGCTATCCCTTGCTTGAAGGACATTACCCCCTTCAGAAAATGACATTAATTCCAGAATTACAAATATAAACTTACACTTCCATCCATAAGTGCACAAGAATATGATGTTAGGTTTGGGGCTCCACCGAAAGACTATTTATGCCACTGTCCAAAGGTCAGCAGACCTCCTGTTATCCTTTTAAGAGACGAGGAAAAAGTTGGAGATGAGAACCGGGTCACTTAATAGGAGCATAAGGTACACCATAAGGTACATGGGGTGTTATAAAAGCTAAGAGACGTGTGCTCCTATACGGTCTCAGACACACCATAAGGTACGTAGGGTGTTTTATAAAAGCTAAGAGCCAGAGGTGACGGACACGTATCCTCCAATAAATCCACCAGCAACATTTTAAGAAAACTATAAGTTTGCCAACTTGATATGAACACTTGTTTTTCTAATAGTTGTGTTGTCTCATTCCCTAAAAGGCTCAAACACAAGTCTAGTGAAAGATGGACGCAAGGCAGGAGAGTGCATTTATGTATCCATGCCACTAAGCATGTGAGTTACTTCCATGCCCTTAGCATGACCTCTCCAAGAGGGGTCACATGTATGTCTTCCCAACTCTTTAGGCCATTTATGATGGTCAGATGGTTGACATGCCCATAGCCCCCTTGTCACACTATATTTATGGTAAAGTTGGTCACTAGTGCAGGCAAGCCATGCCCTACTCACTAGTGAACCAATCTAACCATAGATACATGCATGAGTTGAAAACTAGTAGTAGATCTGATCCAACTAAATATTTTATTCTAAAGAGACGTGGATTAGCACCATTCATGTGCTTCATCCTCCTCTGCATTAAAGTGGTCAGATTAAATATGGATGTAAGATGGAACATCCCCTCCTTGGCCTTGTCAAAGGGAATCTAATATTTTAACAACATTGGTAGGAGCATGGCTTTATTCATGGGGAAGAGTGGTTAGGTCAGGCCTTGGGTACATGTCCTGGTACCTGTTTGATGCGACAATGTGCAGAGGGAGAACAAGAGCCAAAAGATGGTGTTTGTTATATAGGTGAATGTGATGATTAGGAGGGTGGTGTTTTGCATGGTTATAAAATATTTGTAGCTTTTCTTTTGACCGATGGCAATATGAGGCCGAGGGGAAGGTAGGCACAGGTCTCAACATGGCCTGGGGTTCTGTGTATCTCTAGAAAACTACCCCATCTTTGCCCGAGGATGGAACCACCAATGGTCCACGGGTAACATTGGAGCTCATTGTTTTGCCTTTCTGAAGTTTGGACAACCTAATCATATACCAAAAGGAATGATAAAAGAGTCACCTATTTGCGTTTCATATCAAGAAATCTTCAACATAAAGTAGCCATAAATCAAAAACATAATTTTATTATATAATTTGGTTTTCTGGTTATTTAAATATAAACTTTGTGCTGTTGAAATTGTCTTCATAGTTTTATCCATTTATTCATTTATTACATGTTTATAATTTATACGTGGCATGCAAGGTAAAAATTATAAAATCCAAAATGTAACTTAAATTTGTATGACGGAGTGATTGAAGCACCGAGGGTGATGGAAAACAAAATAGAAGCTAAAATCTATTTGAGAAGTGAAAAGGGGATAACATTTGTATCTCTACGAAGAAGTGATGCAATTACGGAGAAAAGTGATTTTTTTTTAGTCATGTAGTAAATTTTTTTACTTTGAAATAGGAAAAGAAAGGAGGAAGAGACAAGCCCACCTCTCCATAGCGCAGCCCTCACTCCGCTGGGAGAATGTTCGATGCAGACAAAAATGACCGTGTGTTAGGCACGCCAGCCGGTTTTAATGTAGTAAATTTTCACCCCAAACCTTTTAAATCCTAGTTAGAGGGAAATTTGATTTTGGATCATTTGGTACACCTGCTAAAAAACTTATCAAACATATTATTGAAAAAAAAAACCAGGGCACTTACTTTAAATTTCTCATTTCTTATTTGTGTGCATCCTTCGTGACTTGGTCCAATGAGAGAAGTAATCAGGTTCCGTTCCCAGGATGACACAGAAGAATGCGGGAGTAATTTGTGGGGAGAAAAGGAAATGAGAGGGGAAGATATTTCTAAACTGTAAATTGAATGAGAAATAATATTTATATTATTGGTTTGAGATATGATATATATATATATATATATATATATATATATATATATATATATATATATATATATATATATATATATATTAATAAGAGCTTAGTGGGATACTATTACCTTTTGCCATGAGCAATAGGGCCGGGTTCGATACCTGTAAATCTCAGGCCTTCAAGACTTGGTTTTACATATAGAATAGAAAAGATGGAGATTAGCTCCTCTATTATACCTTTTTTAGTTTTATTTTTGGCTAGCTCTTGTATTATATTTCGCCTGCTGGTTGCGATGGATCGAGGACACTTAACCCGATGTTAAGTATAGGTTAAAGGTTTTATATATTATTGTCCCTTTTCGACCCGGCCATAACCTAACATGTCCTAATGTTACTGGGGACTTGGGTTGTATCCTTCACATAAATGAATGATTCGCTTTTTTTTTTGGGCAAGAATCCACCATTAGATCATCCAATCTTGCTTTGAGAGTTGCGCAAGTAGATGAATAATAGAGTTTGGAGTGCTTTAAGATATGTGCGGTAGGTGACCGACTAATGGGGGATTCGCACAAAGATAGGCTAATCATCCTTTTGCATGAAGGATACAACATGTTCTCTGTTACTAGTGGCTTGAGATAACAGTTCTCATGCCACATAAAAGCACAGCTCAAGATTTTGCACGTTATTATCCTTACTTGACCAAAACTCAATCGAACTCATTGCCACCCCTAACATGATGGTGCTTATGTCGCATAAAAATCTATTTTAAGCTCAAGCTTGGGCTAAAATAAGTGATGAGAGGCAAAAAAGATCGTCCTATTTTCGGCATGAAGTCATCCAATTATGACCAAGCCGACCTCAGAAGGTAGAGCTCAGAAGGCCGACCTCATCGTCCACATGCTGCGGCCATGCCTTGCAGCAGCCTCACCGCACCATGCTTTGTTTGCTGGCCATGCCACGACATATCAACCAGGGACCATACCCTGCTTCCCCAGCCATGCCCTGCCATATCTACCAATGCCTTACCGTTCATAAGAACGGCCTATGCCGTGTGCCTTAAGCAAGCTCTAGTTGCGCGCCATCTGGCTAAAAGCTATCTCCTCTCATGATGAGGACAGGCCATACCTCCGCCACCTGGGTACCTCTATGGGGACTATAAATAGCCCCATCAGGTAACGCCTAAGGAACTTTTTGGACCAAATGAGATCTACTCTAACTTGAGCGTCGGAGGGCTCTCTAACTTGAGCATCCGAGGAACCTCATCGGAACCACCGGTGAGGCTTTGTGCAGGTACGCCATCGTGCGGGAGGTGGCTCACCCTCTTCCTCAACATTCCGGCAGCTTCCTCGACTTCTACGGCGTGGACACCCTCGGGCCAAATTTGAACCACAACAGTAAGAAAATAACTTTTCTCCACCTAGTCATTTTTATACGACCAGCTTCTGATGTCATTTTTTATCATATCGTTTCAAATTGATAGGCCTTTAACTTAGGACCAATTAGAATCCAAGTTTGGACTACCATGACTAAATAAAAACATCTGATATGTGGACTCACTTTAAGAAAGCTATTTCACTTTGGACATGAACTCATCTAGTGGGAGCTTGTCATTGAATCTTGTATTCTAAATGATATATTTGGTGTTCCAACTACTTGCATATGAACCAGATTTAACATCAATATGCACTATCCTTTAAATTAAACCAAAGTCATTTCCTCTTGCTACTGGATTAGCATGCAGTACTTCGACTACAAAACTGTATGCCATCAAGTTTCTCTCAACTTTGTGAATAGACCATACTCTTAGCCAAATCAGATACCAAAGGAAACAGAACAGAAAAAACTTTTTATCATTTTCTATAAGTCATATAATAGATATTTCCTTATGGGATTCTTTTAATTAAGAAAAGAGAAAAGAGCTGTCATCATTTTTTTTTTAAAATTTTAGAAGATAAGTAAGAGACACAAGTAGGGTCCTTTCCTATTAAAATCTATGTTAACTTATTGTAATTTGTTTCTAAGATTGTTGCACTCTAAACAATAAACTTATTTTTAGATTTGTTTGATCTAGTAAGATCCCCAGTTCGATGTGAACTATTTTGGTCGCTACGAATATGGCTGGACAGGATTCAGGAGCAAGATCCTCCATATTTGAAAGCTGATCACAGGTTAAACTTTCAAAGGCCATAACTTGGTCATATGATATCTGATTGAGATAATCTTTTTTTTTTTTTAAATCGGACAGTTTTTGGAAATCTATAACGTGACGCCACACACTTTAGGGGCTGGCGCCTCTAATGATTGAGCTCAAATTCCATCGTTTGGGATTTGAAACAGGCCGATCAAATCAAAAATTTTTTTTTTTGGATAAGACTTTGACTGAATGTAGTTCTTTATTCGAGAAGAATCAGGCAGAGTGACAGCAGGCGGGGTTGATGTAGAAGTTGAAGTCTTCCTCCTCAAAAATTTTAGCTTTTTCTAAAAGATTTCTACTAGTAATGCCTATTTTAGAATCTTATTAGGATTAGAAAGAAAAATCCGAACTAAATTGTATAAGGACGGACCTCGCCAGTATAAATAGAGGCCATGTACCTTATTTTTTTAATCATCGATAAAAGAAAAACGGACTTATGCCTTATTTTCGAAATTTCTTCCTTCTTCTTCTAATTTTTTTGAGAGACCCGAGTTAAGTGGGTTGAGAAAAATCTTTCAGATCGGGTCATTGTTGATTAGAATTGGTGCCAAACGGGTCCTGCAATGCGTATCAACATTTGGGTGAGGCCTCTCGAAACTGTATCTCTTTGAAGTAACAAGTGCCAGATGCCATAAAATGAAAAGCCATACTTCAACAAAATGGACCCTGTCTGCTAGATGAAAATATACAATTATCTTGCTTGACCTCAACTCCACTGTAAAAGTGTCTGTGAACAACCCAATTGAATTGTATATAGCTGCAGAGGATTTATTTTTAGTGGTTATTTATTTTTACAGGTTGTGAGACCACACTCTCGGCACAAAACATATTTGCCTATGCTCAAGAAGATTGTCCCAATCAACATGTTGTACACAACAAACATCCATGTTTTGAAGCCTACATCCTTCTCTCTCTCACTTCCTTTCCTCTATTCTGCAAGTTCCCAATAGATTTTGTTGGAGAGCATGTACGGGCAAATTTTTTAGTTTCACATCGGCTATAGACTTATTTGGTTCACGTAAGAGGAGGAGGGAAAGTAGAATCAATAAAAAAAAAAAAGAGAAATATCTTATATTTGATTGGAGTTTTGGGAGAAAAGAGATTAAAAAAGTAGCTTTTACATAAAAATAATATTTGGAAAAGAAAAATCTAAGTAGGACATGAAAAAGTCCAATTTCTACTAGCTGAAAATTAGGACAATTGTTTTTTTCTAAAAGTACCTTTAAACTTTTAGATAGAATGGTGGAAGATCTTTTTTTTTATTAAGAGCATAACAAATATTTTACATAACTTTTTTGAAAAAGTAGATGCCCAATCAAATATAAGCTACTCTCCGAAATGTCACTTTTTCGTAACTAATCAAATATGAAAAAAATATTTTTTTAGAAATCAGCTTTTCAAAAAAAATATTTTAAAAATTATTTTTGTGAGCGAAACAGGTTCTATATATTCCGAAGATCTCAGATAGTTAGAAATTAAGAAGTTTAAATAAGACCTTCCAACAATTTTTTTGGAATAAGATATTGGGTTGAAATAGGCCTCTTGTTATTAATATGCACATCGGTGGCGTCGTATTAATATCTTGAAGGTGATAATCTGAAGCATACTTTTTTTAGTGGAGCCGGTATTAATTGTTCTGAAAGCTTCGAAGATTTTTGAACATATGAGTTTGGGAAAGGAAAGCCAGACCATGCACACCTTTGGCAGTGGGGAGAGTACCAACCGTTGCAAAATTTATTTTGCCGCCGGCTCTCGACCAAATTGCCTTACCCACTGCTACCCCTTCCAGCCCGGCCCAGTCCTCGCTTTTTTCAGCTTTTTTACTCCATCTGGCAAATTGCACCTGGTAGAGACGAGAAAAGCTCTGGTGCTTCGTGCAGAAGAGAAAGGGTGATATCAGTACTAGATGCTCTTGTGGTGTTGGTGGGCTGCTCGAGAGGCTTTAAATTTGAACAACCAGCCGAGTGAAGAAGACTAATCCGAGTCCTGCATGTAGTAGAAAGAGGGAGAGAGAGAGAGAGATGGCTGAGTCCGCCGTCAGCCTGCTGCTTGGGAAGCTGGACGAGCTCGCAACCCGGAAAGCCACCTTGCTCCTGGGAGTGGAGGACCAGATAAGCTTATAATTGCATGACAAGTTTCAATTCATACAGGCATTCCTCAAGAGTGCTGACCAAAAACGGAGGGAGGAGAAGAATGAACTGCTTCGTATATGGGTGAGCCGGCCAGATCCGAGACGTGGCCTATATATTGTTGGCTGTATGTATTGTGAATTTGTAAAATAAATTGAATAATAAATAGATGAATAAATAAATCTGACCTCAAATGAAGATTTAACTATGTAAGATCAAGGCTAGTGTTTGACATTATGCCCTTAAGACAGATTTTACCCTCCACACAGGTGTTTTGGATCTCTTGAGCATCTGCCTTCCAAGATACAATGATCTTCACAAACAAAAGGAGCACACCAATTTGTTTGTACGGCGAATCAAAAACTGAGTTTTTGTACTCTCTTTGAACGAACTCACTAATGCTCTCTAAAAACTCTAGAATGAGAGAACTGGATGAATTGGAAAAATTCGGTGTTTAGAATGGTTGGAGGAAGGCTCTATTTATAGAGTTCATGGTGACCTTTCAGAACGGACACTAAGCGAAGAGACATATCTTTTCTATTCAAATGAATAGACACATCCCTATGAATAGTCATGTATTTCATGCTAATAGTCATATCTTTTAAATGAAAAGATGTATCCATACAAAGATGCAATGAAAAGATGCATCCATTCAAATGAATAAATCACAGATGCATCTCTTTTGATGCAACTCTTTTGAAGAGACACACCTCTTCTAAGAAGCACCCTTTCAAGTGGGTCATTTTGCAGCCTATTTTCTCATTAATAGCCTAACATATATGATGCTGAAGACGTCCTTGATGCCTTCCTCCTCAAAGTAGAGCTGCAATGGTCGCTGGGTGTGGGCTGCATCGGTCCTTGCCAGATCCTTACCCTGCACAAGGTAGGAACTCAGATCCAGAAGATAAACGGAAGGCTTGAAGGCATTTCGGGCAACAGATCCCAGTTTAATATCGAAGACGTCGCATCGTCCGTGAGTTCTTCTAGCAAGACCCTCACTGGAAGATGGCATTTTGGTTGCTTGCTTGCTCAATTTTACTCGACTTCTTTGTTGATTTTTTGCAGATTTTGATTGAAAAACATGTTCGCATAATAAGATTGGTGGTGCATGCAAAGTAAAAGAAAAAGGGAGAGTAAAAACGATTAAAATTGGTGCAAGTAAAAAAAACAATAAAAAGTTATGCTCTGGCTCTGCTTTGTTGATGAGTGAATGAAAGAAAAGGAATCGGAAATGACTTCATAAGAAGTGAAACGAAGAGAAGATTCTTGTGTTTTGATGAAGTCAACAAAGTTGCACAGAGAATTGCAACCAAAGTGATTGAATAAACACTAGTTTTTCAGGGAAAAAATCTTAAGCCTTTTTTGGACTTATGATTCAAGTATTCTACCTAAATAATTCTTAAACACCTTTTTATTTTTTTTTCATGCATTGCTTGCACCATTACGTCAAATTAAGTGGCTAGTGCTTCTAGAATCACTGGGGAAAAAAAAAAAGAAAAAATCATTGTAGTGCAGCGAACCCATACTTTTCTTGACCCCACAATCCCAGCTTTCACCAACATTAACCTTAATATAAAGAAGCTTTAGTGCAATATCAGCATATCAGGAGACACTTGCTAGAATAACTCATTGTGGCGACAGGTACGAGCTGGAGGTGGACGTGGTAGGCTTTGAGGAAGATGTTGAGGCCTTGAAGAGGCAGCTCACGGACCCAGATGTACGTACCACGACGTGCAGTAATCTCCATTGCGGGCATGGGCGCGGCGTAGGTAAAACTACACTTGCTAACGAAGACTACAACAGCCACACGATTCGGAGCCACTTCAGATGTCAGAAGTTCGATATTTGTATCGCAAACTTATAGTGCCAGGGACCTCCTAAAGTCCCATGGAAGGATGGATATTATGGGCCTTGTGGAGAGTTGACATGGTGGAAACGAATGAACAAGTGATGGAAGAACAAACGCTGAGAATTGGAGAGATCGATGAGATATATTTTAGTGGCTCATGATGACATATGGGCATTCTTGGAACTCATCCGCACTTCTTGGAACTCGGTTTGTTGATTTATTAATTAGAACGGGTGGAGGATGGAGCCATGCCTTGCCTCGAGCATCTAATAATCAACAATTGTGCTTCATGAGGGAAATTCGAATTCTGGTGCAGAGGATTCAGAAGGATGCTGGGGAGGACGCTCGTTGCCATTGGTGGCTCCCCTGGCTCTTCATTGCCTTCTTTCCGACTCTAGATTTTCATGTCGCTTCCAGAGATGGCGTCTATAAATTCTTCTTTTTTAAATTTTTGTTTTTGTCCTTGAGATCGTTTTCTGGCATAAATATATACACACACGCACGGCTGGTTGATTCAGCAAATGTCATGAGATGTACTTGATACGGCCCGCTGAAAGTTGTAACTATCGTTCGCCTCTATAGTAAAATTAGTCATAGAGACGAGGTCGTGGTTTACTTTATAGGGGATGTCAGTAGATCGAGTCTACTTATTTTAAGCTCGTGAACTTAGCTAATACTATGATAACACCTAATTTTTCTAAGGGGAAGAAACTTATAATATCATAACTGTTCATTGTTATTTTGGCCAATTGATCTTTCAATATGCTAGTTTCAACAATTTGTATTTCTTATATTTTTTCTTGGCTGCTTGGCCTATAATAGGTATCTGATTCACTGCTTTAGGTATTAGTACTATGACTTTCAACCTAAATGGTTTCAATTTCAACCAATTTGTAGCTGACTATCAAGATCATGTTATCAATACTTGGGTTGATATCATCACTCATACTAACCTTGGTATGGAAGTAATACATGAACGTAATGCTATTTCTAGTTTGATTTGTTTGTCTAGTATTCTTCTCGTTTATGCTTTATATATATTTATATATATATATATATATATATATATATATATATATATATATATATATATATATATATATATATATATATATATATATGTATATATATGTATATATGAGGGCACCCGCTTGCTCCTTAATTGGCCATCCGTCTTCAGGGTTCAATTGGTTACGGGAGAAACTTGCCATCAGACATGGATATCTATTAAGATCAAGATGAGTACCGGCAATCTCAAATTTCGGACTCTAAAAGCACCATTTCTTTTCTTTCGCCAGCGGAAAAAAGGGCCCAAAGCACCAACTCTTAATGACATCAAACATGAATCACACTGTATCCTAAGTGCCCCCACCCCTTGGCTTCCTGAAGGTGAATTTCGATGGCAGTATGGTTGCTGATGGGAGAGGCGGAGGTGTTGGCTTCGTCATTCGAGATCATGATTCCAGACTAGTGGCGACGGAAGGCCAGCAGATCTTCGACTCGTCGATGGTGTGTGCTGAGCTCCGAGCCACCTGGGATGGCATATCCTATGCGAGACGAACACTTGGTGCAGACCAGATCATCCTTGAGGGCGACTTGGCCACTGTGATTGACTGGATCAGGGGTCGGGGTCGTGCAGGTGAGGGCAAGCCGCTGCTTTTGGATATTCGCAGACTCCTGCAGGCGTGTGGCACCCATCAGGCTACACATGTCTACAGGGAAGCGAACTGTGCAGCTGATTGGGTCGCTTCCTATGCGGCTCACCATTCTGGAAACTTTGTTTGGAGGGGGGACGACATAGTGCCGGAGTCTCCTTTTGTTTTGTTGCTTTCAGAAATTTTGTTGGCCATATTCACACGCGTAGGGTGTGAGCCGCCGTTGTAAAAAAAAAAAAAAAACAAACAATAAAAAAGGCAAAGACAATTTCGTCTGATAACAGTAGCTCAGAAGACGGCTATCCGCAAAAGCGAGAAGTCTCCCAAAACAAGCTATATCCCAAACAATATTGTCATGATTTCCCTCATCGTCACAGGTTGCTAAATGACCTGAACCTGAGGAGAAGCATTGGAAACGGGCCTTCTGATTGCGTTTTTGTGTGGGGTGGAAGAGGAAGTAGTCGGTCATCTTTTTTTATTCCATGCAGAGAGGACCTCGTACTAACATCTTTGGCTAACGCAGAAAGAAAATGTGAGGAGGACTTGGAGGAAACGCTGGGGGCGTGATTGCTGCAGCTGCCTTAGAAAATCTGGTTAGAATGAAATCAAAGAAATTAAAGCCTTTCGGGAAGGTTAAAAAAGGATGATGCTGAAATCCTGGCTGGCTCTGGTGCAGGAGAAGGATTTAAGAGGAGTGAAGCTTGTATTCAGAAGGTTAGGAGTGAGAGGCGTTCAGTAACGTGAAACCCTTGTAACTGGAATGAGCCTTTCAACTCAATGCATATTGTTGCCTCAAAGAATAGAAAACAAAAATATTACAAAAACAGCGCTACTGCATCCCCAAAAGCTTAAGCTATTAGGTGGACGATTAGCCCAGGTTTATGCAGCACAGCTTGTCAGCCGATGTCGGACCACGACAAGCAGCTTAGAAAAAATTAACACATCCAAATTAACAAGAGAATTGCACATTGTGCCCTTCAACAAGTAGCAGACAATGTATCACAATACTAGATATCAATATTCAAATCCACTACAAAAACATAGAGCTGTCAGGTATATTAGATATCTGTATTCAAATCCACTACAAAGACATAGAGCTGTCACCCAAGCAATTCACCGATAACTGAAAAACCTGAAGAAAGTCATCGACCCCATTAAAAAACTACTTATGCTATTTATTTGCTGATAAAAGGTAACATGGAAGCACTGGACCCAGGCTTCTAACTCATGGCATATTTTTGTGTCCAAGAGCGGGCAGTTGCCTCATACTTGGCTCTGTCAGTCTTGTACATGTGAGCAATCTCTGGTACCAGTGGATCATCGGGGTTAGGGTCCGTCAGAAGTGAGCAAATAGATAACAGCACCTGCAGTTTTATTGCATTTATGTATAAATCCAAAATAGAAGACAGGAATTTTACCACAAAAAAGAAAAAGATGGAACATGGGAAGAATCAGAAAATACTGCATAAACATAAAACTAGTAAATCGATAAAATTCCACTATTTTACAAAACTACCATCCACTATTTCTTGTCCAAAGCCCAGCCAACCGAAGTCTCACGGGTCATCTACATCCAATCAAGTCTTCATGGATTTCCATCAACAACTTTAACTTGGAATAACATTAAAGGTGGCTCTAGATAGGAATACTTGGCGAATAAGGATCCGTAAAGCCAACCTCAAATAGTTGAAAAAATGCTAAATGATTATAAGATGATAAATTTATCTTACTTGTACACATCTTATATTATCAAAACTACTACTGCTACTCCAAGGAGAATCACCTATGGCTCCGACATTTATCTTGGTCCAGAAATTAAAAGAGGAGCAATAAAAAAGAAATGAAAGGTCTAGAAATCCAGCAAAATAATTCTACTCCAGAATGGCTGCTGACGAATGCATAACCACTGGATAGAAAAATAAGAAAGATCCTTTTCAAACAAATATTGACCAACTTTCAAAAGTAAAACTCTCTCCCATGGAATAGACTTTCTAGATTACATTGAACTTAGAAAAAAGTCCATTCAAAAAAAAAGAAAGAGTGATAAAAGAAATCAATTCACCTTGGATATTGTCAGTGCAGGGCTCCACTGTTCCTTGAGAATATCAAGGCAGATGCTACCATTGCTGTTGATATTGGGATGAAAAACCTTGGTGCGGAATGACACCTGATGATAAATTGATACTTTGCAGATTAACAGATGAGGCAGTGTTGCAATAATATAAGAGTTAACTGTACACAATCAGCATAAAACAGGTGTATGCAACTCTTCCTCATAGAACTATAATTTACTGGCAAATATTGACAGTGAATTGGTGGCCCCATTTCTGTTCTCCAAACACTACATTCTAAAAGAGCCCTCTGCCAGATTCATTTACCAGACAGTGGGACAAAGATAACTTACAACATATTTTTAATTGTTGGAGAATTTAATAATTCACCCAGGAAGAGAAGAAATGGTAAGGCTCAGCATCAGCAGACATGCTCTTTAATGACATTTTTTAATTGTTTGACATTTATTAAGGAACCATTATCAATTTTCTTTATATCCGTCTGAAGGTAGAGAGGGATTCCAAACTTGAAAAACATAGGGCACTAACAAACCAAACATGCAGGAATATTTATCTCTCAGACCGCATATCACGGATGTTTAACATAGTAAATGACACAACCAGAAAAAGGCTAGGTAGATATTTTCCTTGTAGGCAAAAAAAATAAAATAGAATTTCCTCTTGAATGCAAGCTTTTTTTGCTCCAACGATGTCATTAAAGATAAAGAATAAACACATAGATATTTGTTGACTTTGTAATTACAAGCTATATATGTTCAATGCAGAAATATATAACAGAAAGAAATTAAGAACAACAGATTTATAGATTAATTAATGAATCAATTTTATGTTTACTGAAAAATATGTTGGTGATATGCTGATAACCTTGACTGGTAACTTCCTGCCCATGTTTTATTCTTCAAAATTTTTAAACATATATAGTTTAAGCATTGAAATGCATCTCATGGCATGAGCTCCAGAAGAAATCCACGATTTTTATCTACCTTGGATCATTACTTATATCATAGCAAGCTCCCTGAAATCACTTGCTACTTCTCAAGATTTTAAATATCATGGGACAGGGCTGTCCTAGTTTTTCGTGGAACAGAAAGTCTTGTGTACCAACAATCAGGACGCCCTGGTCCCACTAGTTGCTAGTTCTAGTCAGGGCTGCCCATGCAAGTATATTTTAACTTCAGATCCTTAAACCAAGGTCCAGAGCTAATCAATGAATTAATTTTATGTTTACCATAAAATATGTTGGTGAGAAGTAATATTCAGATAACATTGACCGACAATTTCCTGCCCATGATTTATTCTTCAAAATTTTAAACATATATAGTTTAAGCATTGAGATGCATCTCATGACACGAATTCCAAAAAAAAAATCCACAATTCATCTACCTTGGATCACTTCTTATATCATAGCAAGCTCCCTTAAATCACTCACTATTTCTCAAGGTTTTAAATACCATAGGATAGGGCTGTCCCAGTTTTCCATAGAACGAAACATCCTGTGTATTAACACTCAAAAATCCCAACAGCCTCACTAGCATTTAAAATGTCACTATCCCTAGTCAGGTCTACCCAGGCAAGTATATTTGAACTACTGATCCCAGCTTCAGCAAAGGGAACATTGGTTAAACATCTAAGTCAATGCTTGGTACTCAACGAACTTAACCAGATATTTCAATAATCCAATGATGTGATAACTGATCACCTAAAGTCGGGTTCAGATATGACCTACACACAAATCGATTATTCAATCAACAACTTTAAAATAATTTATAATTTACATGCATATATGCTTATATACATGTCATATATTAACAAAACATTCATATATATATATATATATATATATATATATATATATATATATATATATATATATATATATAATATGCACTTTATATTTGCATTAAAAGATAACTAAAAATCCATAATACATTTGCAGTTTGGTGAGACAGGAAAAAGAATATTCCAAATTAACAAACTTATAACCGCAAAAACTATAAGCAATGCTACTAAGCCATATATGGCTTCTGTTACACAAGTTGTCATGCTTTGCATTGATCAATGGCATATAGAGTCAGTGGCCCGCCTCTTCTTACCTTTATTCTTTTCTGAGAATACAAGCATATAATTTTCTTGAAAATAAATATGGCCTTTTTCACTTATTATAGACTAGAAAAATAACATAAATAACCTGGATCTTTATGACATATAAGATGCATGTGTGACGAATGGATAGATCACAAAGAGTTTGTTTGGTAGCTAATCATAAAGAGATGCCAATGGGCTTCCTTCTCAGCACCTCAGCATCCCAAAATTTCGGACTCTAATGAACTCCCCATATCCTCCAACAAAGTACGAACACTTTCTTGCAATAATCTAATGAAAAAAAAATAGAACAAGAGTTTCCTGTTTTATAATCGATAGGGAGGTCATATAAGAAGACATAGGAGCCTTTCTCAGGACCATAGTAGCCCACTTATATTTTTTATCAAATAACTTACTCTCTAATCTGATCGTAGGAAGAAGAAGCAGAGGGGCAGCAACAATAGGAAGAAAAAAAAGATCTTCCCGCCTACATAAGCACATGCTTTCCATTTAGAATTTTAATTATTTGTGTACAAATTTAATATATTCCATGAAACATATTCTCTATTTTATTAATTTTTAACTTATCTAAAATAAAATACATAGACATCATAGTCCGATCAATTTTTTTTTCCAGTATAAGATAAATGTTTATATTCAGGTAAAGAATATTTTAGAATACCTTGATTGCAAGATAAGTGGTACCATTGGGTCCACGCCTCAGATATGTTCTTTTTTTTTTCCCTTAGAATTCAGTTTCCCATACTATCAACAACAAATGTTGACAAAGCTTCATACTGAGATGAAACTGAACATGCGGTAGATCCATTCTAGAAAGCCAGAGACTTGCCGAACTATAGTATCTGTAGAGTTTAAAGACTTCTGAATTTTGATGTACATGCATGAAGAATTGATTACTTAAATGCAATACATATTGAAGGTAATGGTTATTCAGCACATAAGTGTTTCTCCTTCTAAACATGCATTGCAAGAATGTTTTACCTTCCAGAAAATTGTCAAGAAAATAATATAATTGTTAACAAAAATTCAGGCTGATTGAGAAAGTGGTTTCTCGACATGACATAGTTGCAAAAATTTAACAACATGCGCGTATGAAAAACATTGAAGAGAAAGAAAAGGACTTACCTTTGGTGGCTTGAATGGGTAATCTGGTGGGAAGTGAATTGACACTAAAAATACACCACCTGCAAAGGGGCTGTCAACAGGCCCCATGATCGTTGCTTGCCAATGGAATATGTCCTCAGCAACAGGGCCTAAAAAAACATAATAATAAACAAAACTTATCGACAAAGCTGCATATTTGATAATTTTGTTAATAAACCTTATTTATGAATGAAGTTCTTTTACATCTTCCATTTTCCAAATAGCTAGCAATATTTAAGGGAAAATAAAAATCAATGCACTAGAAAGTGGAGCATGGTCTCAAATCCCGGTGGGACATCCTGCAAGGCACCGGGATGGGGTATCAACCTGAGTGTCGAGACAGGACTGTCCCGCCATTGTTCCAATATCCCAGTCGGCCGTCTTAGGACATCCCCTGTCCCAAGTGTCGGGATAGGGAAGGACGACAGCACATCCCGTTCCATAGGCAAATCGGGATAGTCCCATCCCATGAGATTTAAAATCTTGAGGTGAAGTAATTGATGAAGGAAAGGAGCATTTATTGCATCCATCAAATGACAAAAATATCTCCATATATGAACAACTACCTAGTGCAATAAATGATGGTATTCTTGTCATTTACAAGTTCCCTGCAAACTAAATAGCCATTCCCTGTGTACTATGTCCTTATGTCCGGATTTATTTATACATCACCATGTCAGATACTACATGACACTTGAGACTGCTTTGACATAAGATAACTATAATATATATCATACATTGTAGTAATACAAATATATCATAATACAACAACACAATGCTATACATACAATGTTCCATGATCATACAAAATAATCCATTCATTTTAATAACATATTATTATATTAAAGTATATTAATTTAATACTTTGATGTATTAGCAATATATCAAGATACTATAACTTATAACAATTCAAATTATTATTTACAATAATAGTATCACTATTATAACAATATGGGGTACTAGTATCTTATAGAACATATAGATTAAACATAAACAACTTTTGACTGCAAATAGCCCTTGAAACTTTCATTGCAAAATCAATGATAATCTGCTTACAACCAAAATCATGTGCTTTGGAGGTGCATCAAGTGAGTACAAAATGGATAGCGGCAGCATAGTTAACAAGCTAAACTATATTGCAGCCCATGCAATTTGGAAATCCAAATTGCTGACATTGATCTAGATATCTTCAAAATCTGCAAACCAAAACCCTATTAATTTGGATGCTTTTGGGCAATAAATCAAATCACAGTATTATATAATATAGCTAAAAATGTCCATTTTGTCAATTGATCACACGCAAGAGACTTCAATGCATGTGATTTTTTTGGGTTTTCAATTTAAAATGGCTACCACTAATTTTGCATTGAAAGTGGTAAAGACAATTTCTCTTGAAAGTATTCTAGCTTTACTCGATTATTATATACTAGAATGACATATTATTCATATTATTAAATTATCAATTCAGAATGACATCTCTTTCTCACATGTAGCCAAGTGAATATTTTTCTTTTACTGCAAGTGCACTGATAGACAAGCAAACAACTGCCATTCAGTTAAAAATGCAATAATTCTATATGCATGCAAATTTGTTTATGCATATTCCCAGCTACAAGCAACCAAACAGGCCTTATTTGTAAACCTTCTGATAAGAAAAAAAGGACTTCTCTTTATTATTTCAGCCACAAATATCTTGATCTGGCAGTTGTTAGATTGCAATGAAATTGCCCTCAATCATCTTAATATCCTATTGCACTCAAATATATGTAGCTATGAGTGTACACGAACATGTACGGTCTGCTGCATACACATAGTTGCACTCGTGTGTGATGTGCTACACACATACGTATGTACACATACCATACCCACATGCATTCTCTCTCCTCTAAACACACGCACACGCACACGCACACGCACACATAAGCTAACTTTCATTTGACAGGATCGAAGCTCAATCCTACCTATCAAAAAACCAATGATGATTTTGTCGATGTTTTACTTTATTTTCTGTTTAGACTAATGCATTGCATAAATAGTGTTAATTTTCATTCCTAAGGAGTTCATGGACCTCTCAGTGTTTATCCAAGACTCAAAACATTTAGGAAGCACTAGTGTTGCAAAGATACTCCATGTTTTTGGTTTCTTAACGAGTTGGAGAATTGTACAATTGGGACGTTACATAAAATCCCTTGACCCTTTAAAGTTCAATCATTAAATCAAAATACAATTACCATTAATTTCTGCTTTTGGCAGTTCTATAATTAAAAATTGTTAACTATAGCATCAAATTTACCAAAGGTTTATCAGTTTTACTGATTAGATGACAATTCCATGCATGCATATGCAATTACACACCTATAAGACAAAGATGTGCTCCTGTGTCATATTTCTTAAAGGTTTGGTGTTGTATTCTTTCAAACACCTAAACATTTGACACTCATGTAATGTGTTCAAGTGGCACTAGAAAGCACTCACATAATTTCATGTGCCCTAGAAATCACATCCTAAGAATGCTTTAGGAAATGGTTTCCCAATACTCAAATTTCAGCTCATTTCACTTTCACTTTGCACCTTTTCTAGAACCCAACACGAAGCCTCATTGAATCTCCTTTTAACAATAAACCCCCTTTAAGTCCAGAGACTTTACGAGTTAATTCAAACATAAAAAACCACCAGCTTTTCTTCCAGACTATTTAGACTATGCTCATTGGCATGCCCACTTGAGTCACCAGTTGGGATCCCAAAGCAATGGTCCTCAATAAACAAACATATCCTCAACATTATGTGTCTTCCAAAATTTGTTTCAATAACATTTTTCCAAATAACAATTTTGATAGAGTTCCAAAGAACTTTGAATTAATCTTGATACACATTTTTACACATACGACGAAAGGCCATTTTTAAAGGATGCGCCTTGGTACACAGGTAAGGTTGCTCCATTATGACTTGAAAATCAAGGGTTCGAAACATGGAACGAGCTCCCTACATGCAGGGGTAAAACTGCGAAGATCTGACCCTCCTTATACCCCACATTGGCAGGATCCTCGTGCAACAGAATGCCCTTTTTGACTAAAGGCCATTTTCGCAATTGAATAATGCATGCCAAGAAAGTAAAATGATCTAGCTCTTTTACCTTAGCTCGAATCTTGTCTTAAAAACGGTCAATAAGAAAGAGAAGCAATAGATACCCTAGCTTTACCTTAGTGGAAAAGCCATTAGAACTAGCATCTTAAAAACCAACATTATCTAAGTCATACTGGAATGCACTCCTAACTGCGCTATATTCCCATTATGCAGTTTACATATTTTACCAAGTTGCCTATCAATTAAATAGGCAACTTGTGTAGCATTATGCAACAATTAGGAATGGCAGCTGGGCGGGATTTTTCAACTATCCGACCCATCCCGAACCCTAATAGGACCTGTTAGCAAAACCCTACAGGTTTAGGACGGATTTGGAATTTAAAATTAAAACCCATTAAGGTTTGGGACGGGTTTGGAATTTAACTATCAGGTACCCACTACCCAAACCCAATTATAATATATATAAAGACATATCGAAATTTATATGGAAACCTGAACATCAGAGGTACTGCTATTCATATAACATTGCAAAAGGAACAAACCTGCACTGCAAGATGTGGGAGGATCATTTTGCAAGTCCTTCAACTCCTTCTGAATCCTCCTTGTAGCCATCGATAACTTATCAAAACCCTAAACCACCACAAAAACCTCAAACTCATAATGATGCACTAAAATAAAGACCAACTACTGCGAAGACTTAAGCCAAGCATCCCATGATCCATAATTCCAAACACAGCTACAGAAAACGAAAGCATCAATTCTATTTCCAGGTCAAGATCCGATTTTTCCCGCAAAGAAAACCTACCAGCAGGTTTAATCAACTCGGATTCAAAACAATCGACCCTAGAACCCATAAATTTGAAACAAAAGGAAGGAAACCGCATCAAGAAATCAAGAAACAAAAAGAACGAGCAATAAGACCACGAATCTGCCCCCACTGAACCACAAAATGGAGAAATTAGGATAAGGCGATACCAATCTGGAAGATATTCGTACCGGCAAAGAAGACGATTTGGGACGACGGGTTCGCCTGCTAGGGTTTTTTAATATTTTTTGCGACCCCTTCAAACGACCCTTCGGACCTTCGAAACAGAAGTCTTCCGTTACTTATATTTCCGAGTTTTAAGTTCACCGCGTGGAATCCGACGTTGATGTGATATCATCTTGGCCGTCGGAAGACGGACAGATCTGACGCGTCTTGACTCACGCGTTCCTGAAACTGCAACGCACCCACCAAAAAAGAAAAAAAAAACTTTCCTTTTTCTTGGTAATAAAAAAATACTTTTCTTTAAAACGAAATACTTTTCTTTAGAAATACTTTTCTCCCCTGGTTTCTTCTCGACTCCACCTTTTTTTTTTTTTTTCCCGCTGAAATCGATTTCACCTTTGAGGCTTCATCTCAAGGCTGGCGATCCAGTCCTCCCTATCCAACAATCCGGCTCTACAAGTTCATGATATATTGACATGATTATCTTTTATTTTTCCTTCCTTTTTCATAATTATCAAACATGTTATTGTGATAATATATTGTTTTTGACAAAAAACTATTATTGCATTTTGAAATGTTCTTGTTCTAATTTGATGATTTAATTGAGGCCCATAAGAAAATATTGAAGAGGAGCAAAAGAAATGGGATTGATCATATATGCACCACTGACATATTCCATTAGATTGATCTGATAAACTAGAAATTAAGGCATGTATTTGTTTTTTTTTTATTTTTTATCTTTATATTGACTGTTATAAGGTTGTTATTCGTCATTTTTTTTATATATGTTGTTGTTGTATATATTTATTATTTGTGCTGCATGATTCATGGTTTAATGGTTCTAACTTCTATCTCAATATGAATAGAAGAAATATGTTTTTATTAATTCTTTAGAAATTCTCAAGATTTATTTATTTGAAGTAAAAAAAAAATAACATGTTTAGTAAATTAGCAAAAACTGGCATGTGTTAAATAGTTTACCATTAATTAGTTATTTGAATCTCAAAAAAAAAAATTTAATTGCAAAATGTCAAGATAGGCTTTGCGGATTTATGTTTAGTTATATATTAGTATCTAAGAATAAAAGGAATATTGGAAACTTCTTCTTAATTTGAATGAATTTTTGTTGGTTAAGGAGAGTTCTTTTAGAATAGTCACAAAGTTGGAGGTGCATGATCGCGAAGGAGCATAATCCAATTTCAAATGAAATTGCTTGGAGATTGATCTTCCTTCTAACCTTGTATTGCACCCACATATTCCTCTCTTCAACCTTGTAACCATGATTTCCCACAATGGCCCATTGGAGATTGTAAGAGGAGATTTAACCAGGCTTGGTTTGATGAATATAAGGCATGCTTGTTGTACAGTTTAATAGAAGATGCTACATATTCTTTTTGTCATTATCTCTTTACTCTGGATAATTGAGATCAAGGAGGTAGGATTAGTTTTGTTGCTCGGGGATTTCAAAATTACGTAAAATAAGGAAGAATTTGAAAATTATATTAGAGGCCCTAATAGTGCTCACAATCAAGCTCTAGAAAAATTAAAGGATCTACTAAGACCAAGGCAACACATCCAAACAATATTTGACAAGCAAAATTATCATGCTTGAATTGATTATCAAGCTCATTTGGATGCATCACTTGATTGTGTTAGGTTTCTTTTGCAATAAGGACTTGCTTTCTACGATCATGTTGAATATAGACATTCAGAAAAATTAAGGAAACTTTATCGAGCTACTATGGTTTCTTACAACATAATGAAGAAATGAATTGTTCAACAAAGTTCACATGAGAATCTGAAATTTACTGCCTGGATATTCAAAAATATAATGCAAATGTTAATGCAGTTAAAACCTCTAGTGCTATTATTACAGGAGATCGGTTTCTTTCTATTTTAATTGATAAATCAGGTGATATATTAAAAAAAGAGCAAATGATAATTGTTTTATATTTTGTTGCTGCTGAACATTTCTTTGATGTTGTGCATGTTCTAAATATCATTCCTTCATCACTTAAGGCAACAATTGCCATAACTCAGGACCCATCCAAAAAGATATTATTTGGGTCCTTTGATCCTATATAAGTACCCAAGATCTACCCAGTAAATAACCGATGTAGGATTAAACACACATCCGCATGGATCCTTACACTTTCTTTAAAATAATGCACTATTTATTTTCTGATTACGAAAGCACAAGCTATGGTTATGCTGGATGACTTTTCATATTCTAAAATCATCGGATGATGACTTCATTGTCAATGCTTTGGAAATATCTTTCTCAATATATGTGATCAATATATCATTCATCCACTGATTTCCCATCGTGTTGCAATTTTTAACAATATTTGTCATAGAAAAGGCTCTTTCAACAGTGGCAGTTGCAACAGAAGTAATTAATACTAACTTAAGAATTCTATAAACCAAGAAATATCCTTTTTCTTTCCAACCATCTTTTGAGAAAGTTCACCAATCCCTTTTAGTTTTACGAAATTAATATTAGACCACATATCAATGATATGGTTCTAAAGTATATTGTCTAATACCATAAGATTCACCATAGTCATTTGGATAAGTTTGAGTCAATTGAATCAACTTATCAAAGGATGAGAATGAATTGGATAAATTTAAGCATGCAATGCATAGTAGTCACTTCTGTAAAATGGTTGTTAAGCTCATGAAGCTATATACTGGTAACTATATGAATAAATCAACAACATAATGATATAAATTTGCAATCTCTTCAACTCTATATCATAATAATGATCCTCAAGAAAACCATCTTTCATCAGATCTGGAAATAGTTATACCATGTTTATCATAAAAAAAGATACTTCTGCAAGCCAAGAGTTCCATCAGCTAGCTCTCATAGTTTGCAGCCATTATTTGGTTAACTAAGGTCATGGTATTTACAATATCTTATTCCTTCTCTTGTAATGCTTGCGATAATATATTTGTGATGCCCAATATATTTTTCATAAGATGTAAACTCAATAATAAAATTATAAGTACGTATAGAATCTAACAAGGCACATGCTTCTGCTCTTTGTTTTGAGTTCAAGTCATCTTCTACAATGATATCAAGCACATCTATTACCAAAGTAAATATGACAATCAAATTAACAAGTGAACCATAATGAGATCCCCAATGAGTATCACCAGCACATGCAAGGCTTGCCTCTTGATTCATCTCTCTTTCAGTTGATAATTTACCAGTTTGAAGTGCTTTTGTAACTTCGGTGAGTCATTTTTCTCGAAGTTGATTGCGATGTTTGCATGAAGCTCCAACAATATTTAGAACATGAGTAACCAAGTTAGAATGTAAAGCTATCTGAATGTGATTTTTAGCAATAGCAACTAGTGCTAATTGAAGCTGATGGACAAAACAATGAATGTAATAATAAGCATATCTATTTGCATTCATAATAAGTTCTTGAAAACATTGGACTTGCTATGCTTTATTCATATTTAGAAAATGATGCTTCAATTGCTGTGAGGACCCGTGAGGGCGTGTGTTTAGTCCCATATCGGTTATTCGTCGAGGAAATTTTGAGTACTTATACAGGACTAAGGACCCCAAAAAATACCTTCCGACTAGCTTTTTTGCGTGAGATCCTGAGTTGTGACAAATAATATCAGAGCAAATTTGGCTTATAGCCTATGTGGATTAGGAGACACTGTAGCATAGGTTAATGGAGGTTAACCATGAGTCAATTGTGGTAGTTGTGATTAGATTTGAATGGATTTGAACCCTTAGCCCGACGAGGACATCACGACTTGAACATAAGAGTATATGAGGACCCATGCAGGCGAGGAGATCTTGGGTACTTATACAAGATCAAGAAATTCAAAAAATACTTTCTGGCTAGTCTTTTTGGGTAAGGTCTGGGTTGTGACAGAAAGTCCAATAAATGTACACTTTTAAATGAACTTTCAAGAATTTTATAAAAAAAAGCTATTTGTTTGTGATAGAATAATTATGATTAACCTTTCATTATCACCAATTAAGTAAGCTAATCTTATCTCTGGAAGATTGCTTTTAAAATCGTAAGAGTAGAGATGATAACTATTGTTTGTATAATTAAGCTTTTCATTGGATGTATAGGACATGTGCTGTTGCTTCTATTTTTTAAAAACCTTTTTTCACAGAAGGACAAGCTATAGTGTTGATCTTCTAGCTTCTTCTTCTGAAAGTGTTTTTTTTTTCAACTTCTTTTTCTTATAAAAGCAGTTCTTCCAAAAGTACTTTTTTTTTTATTTTTTAAGCTTAAAAATATTTATCTAAAACAACACCAGACACGTTCTAACAAAAAATAATAAATGATAAGAGAATATTAACCATACTCTTCAATTGTACCGGAGTTCCTATTTTTAAAAATGGTCAAATCAATAAAATTTTTAGTACTGGTATAATGAATCAGGACTTCACCCAAAATGGCTAGGCAGAAAATATTATTTGGGTTATTTGATCTTGATGTGGGACTAAACACATGCACGCACGGATCCTCACATAGTTCTTCCGTTTAAGTTTCGATGTCCTCGTCAGGCTACGAGTTCAAATTCATTCAAATCTAGTCATAAGTACTATCATCGGCTCGTAGTCGGCTCCAATGGATCCGTCCCGTGGTCAGCTCTAATAGATTCGTGCTGCAGTATCCCCTATTCTATATAGATTATGGGTCGATCCACTCTGATACTATTATTTAATTTTTTTAATTTTATATAATTGATATAGAACTAAACAGATGCCCGCATGGATTCCGCTCAGTGGTAAACTAACAAATTTTAATAATATTTTGAACATCATTTTAAACAAACCGTTTGGTTTAGCAATTGCTCCCCGGTCTTAATAATTTCCCTATCCGAACGTGTCTAATTTTCTTTTAATGCAGACCGAACGTCCTAATGGTGGTAGTGAGTAAAATCTAATTCCGTCTCCGAACGTGTCTAATGGTGTGACAGCATATTGGCAAAAGAAAATCTAACTAAAATCTAATCTTGAGAAGAGAGTGGTCTTCGTAATTTTCTGTTTTACGTGTCACCCGTCTCCTTGTGCGCGCGTACGTGGTGCGCTCGGCTGCCAGGGCATCATGGCCGGCAAAGCGGCAACACATGGAGAAACTATTGAGACCCAAAACAAACACCAAGCCCCTCCTTACGAACTGCAGCTATTAAAGGGAGAAGACGCCCAATCTCGTTTCTGACCGCCCTACCATCTCTATCCGTTCCTGTTCTCCAATTCAACCTCAATTTGTCCACCCGGAGAGAATATTCTCTGTAATCTATTCCTCCAATCCATCAAGTCATTTGTACTACCCACAACTCTCTCTCTCTCTCTCTCTCTCTCTCTCTCTGTTCTTCTTCTCAAATTCAACCTCAATTTGTCCACCCGGAGAGAATATTCTCTGTAATCTATTCCTCCAATCCATCAAGTCATTGGTACTACCCACAACTCTCTCTCTCTCTCTCTCTCTCTCTCTCTCTCTTTTGGTGGAAATACTTCTTATTGGTCTGTTTTATGGTGATGCAGTTTTAGGCGGCTAAAAGGGATCAGGCAAGTTCCACTTACCTTATATCACCTTTGATCTATCTAAGAAGTTGGTCGTGGTTTTTATTTTTCCTCAAATTTTTGTTCTTCGTTCCGACATTAGGATGCGTGACGATGTTTAATCTGTTGCGTGCGGGCATTTTCATGTGTATTTGGTGTTTGGTTTTAATATCTTGATGGTATTTTTGGGTCCCTGCTTCGTGCTTCCTTTTCTGCCGCAGTTTAATGGGGATTCAGTAAATTTCGGAAGAAAAGGGGTGTTTATGAGTTTTCCTGTTTCAATTTATCTCTTATGTTTAATTGTTCTATTGTTTTGGTCTTGTTGAGAATGAGGCTTCTCCAAGTCTGAACTAGGTTGACAGAACTTGCGTTCTGTCTTGACTTGTTCTTGGCCATCGTGGTCACTGTGTTCCTCCAAGTTAGCTTTTTTTTTTCCTTTTTCATGTTTTCTAATAACTATTTCGAGGTATAACAGAGATTTGAACCCATGAATCCCTTCTGCCAATTCTATCATATAACCATTATAATCGTTAAGATCCCTTGAATTTTTAATCAAATATCACAGGTGAGTAAAATATGTTTAACTACATTGACTTCCAGTTTATGCATCTTAAATGAGGCGAGCAAGAAACATGATACTGATTAATAATGGGCGAGGCCTTACTCTATGGTCAATTAGCTTTCTATAATTTCATTGCTTCTATTGCCTGGTACATATCACTAAGAATGGTTGCTGTATGGTAACTGACATGAATAAATGTCGTCATGCTGGTTTCTTTGGATGTTTTTTATTGATTCCATAATTTAAGCCTTCCTTCGGCCAAGTGCTCAAAGTTCTCCTTGTTTCTTGGTTATTTAAGTAATGGAGAGGCTAGTTTGTGCAGTTCGGATGTTAAACACTTTGAAGTTTGTATTGATTGATTTCTGCTTCATTATTTAACTGTAACCAGATAATTAGAATAGCTAGATGAGAATGTGCACTACAACATCTCTGTCTTCTGGTAATAGACTAGACAAAGTTAAATGAAACTGCCAGACATTTTCCTACCTCTGGCCACTTCTAGGATTGAACCACTAGAAATGCTAAATTAATTATGTTTCTTTAGCAGAAATAGCATATGCAACATACAGGTTGTGCTTTTGATTTCAACGGCTTTGCTTTGTCCATAAAGAACCTGAATCTTATGGCTGTTCGTTCATGGCCTTGTATTACAACAAAACTAACTTTCAAGATCCAGGGTACATACTGGATAAGGATGAATAGATAGTGTTATAACACCAAAATGGATTATTAGTAGCTAGAGAAAGGTCTTTGAAGCTGATTATGTAGCATGGCTTCTTTAATTGAAGTGATTAAATTGGGTGGATGTCTGAAATTGCATTTTATGTGCTAGAGCTTGTTCAATGATATTTTTCTTCTTTCTCCCTTTCCAATCTTTTATTCTACCTCCCATCTTCCTTGCGCCGAAGGTTAATGAAAGAAAATTTTCATGAAAATTGTGAGGATCTATGCGGGCATGTGTTTGGTCTCACATCGGCTGTGTACTGGGTAGATCTTGCGTACTTATATAGGGCCAAGAAACTTAAATTATACCTTTCGGCTAGTCTTTTTGAGTGAGGTCCTGGGTTATTACAAATGGTATTAGAGCGAATCCGGCTCATAACCCTTGTGGACTAGGGAATACTACCGCATAGGCCATTTGGGTTGACCACGTGTTGGTCGTGATATTTGTGATTGGATTTGAATGGATCTGAATCCTACCTTGGTGAGGACGCTAGAGCTTAAATGGTGGGAGCATGTGAGGATTTATAGGGCGTGCATTTAGTCTCATATTAGCTATGTACTAGGTAGATCTTGGTTACTTATACAAGGCCAAAAAACTCGAATCACACCTTTTTAGGTGAGGTCTGGGTTGCTACAAAAAATTTGTTGGGTTAGTCCTTCCTTATGTGGAGAAGAGCCTATCACATTTTGGGCTGTGTTTCTTGGGATGGAGGAGCCCATAATTAAAGCCTATTCTAGATTTGGCACCCTCTCTTATAATAAGTCAAGAGGGGAAGAACTTAGGGCTGGTTGCTATGAGGTGTTGGGTGAGAAATTCTTCTATTCTCTTTTGGGGAGAGACTCTTTTTGCTAGGAGACCATGGTGAAGGAAGCCCTAGCAGCTCCTTAACCTGGGAGGAGCATAAAGCAAGAAGAAGGTGTGGCACCAAATTTGTGTAGCTCCACCTACAAGTCCATCACGATGATCCTTTGTGTCACTAAATTGGTGTTCTTCAAAGGATTTTGAGAGCTCCATGTGGGTGAGTCCATTCCAACACCTTGTATGTTGTAATCCACCTTTATACGGTGAAGAATCTCTTGTGTGATCTAAGAGTTGTTGTCTCTTGATGTGTGGAAGCCTCTAGGCGTGCCCTAGAGAAGTTGTGATCAAGAGAGGTGTTCTCTTGGTGTTGCCATCCTTGGCTTCCAGGAAGAAAAAAAAAATCTTGTGATTCCATTATTTCTTGGAGTTGTGGAAGATTCATCGGGACTCGATCCCGTGGCTTTTTCCCCGTTGAGGTTTTCCCCGTAAAACCCTTGGCCTCTTGTTATTTTGCTGCTTTCTGGTGCTTGTTGATGCTTTATTTTGTGATCCTAATGTTCTCGCACATAGGGAAAGTAATTTCTTCCGCTGTGGCCGCTCTAGGTCCACGTGCACTAGTTTTGGGTGTATGTGCCCCGATATGCTCCTGTGAACTGATATTTCCCTCTATGTGCACTGGTTTTACCTGGGATAGAATTTGTTCGAAAACTTGTTTGGCCTTCCTTTCCCATTAAGTGGTGTCAGAGCATGCCATTGATACTGATAAATTTTTCACTGGAACTCGTTATATGATCCCACTTATGAAAGCTTATCATTCTCTGTTTCGTATGAACTTTAACAGATTTAGGTGAAATCTAAGGGTTCCTGTCTTATTGCATTAGCAGAAAATGTTACAAATATAGTAGGATGTGTACTTGCCAACTGGTATTCTATGTTTAAAGGAAAACATTTCAGTCTTTGAATATCAATTATATGATGTAGGTAGTCAAGTATATGAAGTTTTTTTTTTTCCTTTGAGGAGATAGAAGGCCTATCAAGTAGTTGGTGCCTTGCTATTTTAACTTCACCTAGTTTGCATATCTACTATTTATCAACCAGATTTATCTGTTACCCATGATCTACAACTAAGAAGACAAATTATCAAAGACAATCTTTGCAGTAAAGATGATGTCCAAGTTGGAATTATGAATGTTAACATTTCCATCCTAGATGATGTAGTAATTTTTGGTTAAAAAAAGGCAAACAAGTTTGAGTGAAAGAATTCTTAAGCTCAGGGAATGCATTGTATGTTAACATTCTCTACTTTTTACTTTTCTTCCCCTCAAAGATTGTCTATCATGGTAGTCATATTGTAAAGTTCAGCACATGAAGATTGATTATCTACTTCATATCAGATTTTTTTTTTTTAATTTTTACAGTTTGATATTCTTAAGCTATCACCTTAGCACAATTTCAATCAATCTTTCATTTCAGAGGCACATATTTGACTTGTGTCCTGGACGCTATCTGTCTTATTGCATCAAAATGGGGGGCATATTTGGGAAGAGTGCCTCCTCAAAGCATTGTCTGCCGGAATCAAACCTTGAGGTAAAGATTGTAGAAGCGATCAGACGGAAGGCATCAAAAGGAAGTGCCATAAAATCATTCAATAGCATCATTCTGAAATTTCCTAAAATTGATGAGAGCTTAAGAAATTGCAAGGCCATTTTTGATCAATTTGGTGAGTCCTGTCTTTGTAGAAAGTGACTGTATTATAGATCTATAAGCTGGTAATTATGGTTTGGGAAACTAGCTTTTGATGCTGTGTTCAAACTTCAAAGGTTGAATTTCAAGAAGTATATGTTCCTTTTTTTATCTCTTTCCGTTTTTTAAGTTTCTCATGTATATTGGCACTTGAAATCTGAGAATAATTACTGAAATCATATTAGAATTGCAAACATTAAAGTTATTGAAACACAGAAACATTTTTGAAAACCTACTAAACTCCTGTCACAATTTATAAATGCACTGGTCATTGGTCTAACTTGTTTAACTATTAGAAACAATGTAAACTACACTAGTCACCAAGGTCCATAATCTCAGTATTGGGTACCGTATTGGTACGTTACTGGCTCGGTATTGTGCCATAGGTGTATGATATGGTATGATATTGTATGCACTCTGTACCAAGACATGTGACTCTTTTTCCTTACTTTTAATCATGGTATTGCCTGGAACTGGTCGATATGGTATAGTATGCACCCAGGTGTGGGGTAGTGTCAAGTGGTATGGTACGATTCGGGTCAGTACGCAGCCTGTACCATCCTGAATGATATTTTTGTGTTGGTTCCGACTCGGTTTGGGTTGGTATGGATGGTTCAGGGTGGCACGTCAAACATTGTTTAGTCACACGAGTCTTATGTCTTAATGATGAGTATGATATGAGTACTTAAATCCTCGGTTCAAAAAAATAAACATCTAGCTAAGCAACCCTGAAATACATATTGCACTTTATCAGTTTAGCATGCTTAGATACTCTTTTGAGTGGAGTCTGTGGATGTGCAATGTGTATGCAGGGGTACAGCAGAAATTACAATTATTAGCATATGTTTGTTGCATTATTCATCACTGAAGAAAAAAAATTATACTTTGATTTACTTTAATTAAAGTCATATCAAATATATGTCTATGAATTCATGTATTTGACCGTCAGTTTTAGGGAATGGAGAGAAATTTTAAGCTTGACTTACCTAATCGATACATGCAAGCCCTTCCTAAAGTCATATTTGTCAATGCATGTTAGAAAATAAATTCCAGTTACTGAGAAATTCATTGTAGTTGGGTGAATTATGTCTGAACTGTACAGTTGTTAGTATGCAGTTATTTTAGTTTCTGCTAATAGAGGGTTTTCTCTTCCAGATGAAGACTCCAATGGAATGATAGATCCAGAAGAACTGAAGCGTTGTTTTCACAAGCTGGAAATTTCTTGTACAGAGGAGGAGATTAGTGATCTCTTTGAGGCATGTGATATTAGAGAGAACATGGGGATGAGATTCAATGAATTTATTGTTCTTCTCTGCCTTGTATATCTTCTCAAGGAGCCAGCAGCTTTACAGGCAGTATCCTTTGATACATTTTCTGTTCTTTGCATTAGTCCATCATATCATCTTGGGATTAGTTCATGTTATGGAACTTTTAATATCATGTAAACTATGCATCATCATTGACTTTATATTTGATTTTTCCTTTATTTTTAAATGGTAGGAACTTGGATCAGGTCCCATCCTTCAGAATCTGTCACTAGCAACCAACACTATGTCAAGGCATCACATACACTTCTTGCTTAAAACTTAGATCCTCCCAGTTCCAATGAGGCAACATCAGGCTGATACTTAGATTGGACACGAGTTCTTTGAGCTTGCCAATCAACTAGTATTTGGAGTCACACACATATAATCCACATATAACAATTACATGATATCATGCCAGAACACCTATTCATTCAAAGAGATAATATTGTTCGAGAGATGTTAACTTTTCAATATTAAGCTTGTTGTTTGAAATCATGTATGCATTGTCTATCAAATTAACATGTCTTTATCTGTTGTGTCTGATGCCGGACAGCAGGAAGAGGGAGAAGAATAAGAGAAGGAGAGAGGAGGAAGGAGAGAAGAGGGAAACTAGGCTTTACGCCAAGCTCTTGCTCTGGGTTTCACGCCAGGGCTAAAGAAAAGGAATCTTTTTTTTTTTTGGATACATTGGCAGCTCACGCGAGAGCTCACACTAGTTTTGCATGAGCATGGCCAACTGAATTAAAAGACAAAATACTCCACAGCGGTGGAGGGACAGGTATGTATCGGGTCTAGAAGGTTTCTCTAGAATGGCGAGCAGCAAAGGAGGTGATCTAGTTAGCAGCTCTATTCGTCTTCCGAAATACATGCGTAGCCTGGAAGACATCACACTCTCGCAGTAACCACCGGACGTCCTCTAAAAGCGGATGGTCGAAAGCCCCCGACCCCTCCTGTAGAATCCACTCAACCACCTATACCGAGTCTCCCTCCAGGATGATGCACCAGGCCTTCAGAACTCGCCTCGCATAGGAGACACCCTCCTATGCGGTTCTGAGTTCCGCCCTCAGAATAGATGACTCGAAGGTGCGCTGCCCTCTTGCCGCAATTGGCCTGGACTCGTGATCCCTAATCACAAAGGCAACACCTGTGCCTCCTCCACCAACGGACAAACTGTCATCAAAGTTCAACTTAAGGTAGCCAGAGGGTGGGGGCTTCCAGGAAGTGAATCCATACTTAGGCACTATAGCAGTGAAGGGGGAGACTCAGATGAAACCGTCGCAGTAGTCTCGAAGACCTCATCGGCCAGTCGGATAGCTCTGTCCACCACAATCCTCGGAGGGCCCCTCCTGCTCTCGAAGATCCTATTGTTCCTATCCAGCCAGATGTGATAGGCCAGATAGGCACCAGTAACGCCCCCAGTGGCAGAACTCGAAGCTCGAATGATAAACCGTAAGTGCCGGAGTAAATCCTAGGACATGGGTGATCGTCTCCACCTCCAGGCAATCCATGCATACCGAGGAGACCCTCATCCCTCTCCTCGCCAGAACACTCCTGGTCGGTAGGCATCCTCAGGCCACGTTCCATATAAACAGCGCAACCCGAGGATGGATCTGCATTTTCCAAATCCAGCTACCGTCCATCCACCTCGAGCTCTCACCGCCCATCGCGGTTTGCACATCAGCTAATCGGACCCTGACCCTCCCAGTGGCCGTCCACACCAGTCTATCTGCTGTGGGCACGTGGGGTAGTGGGATGGCAAGGATTCTCTCAGCCAGCTAGGACCCAAAGCCCTTCTAATCAGCCCCTCGTCCCACTTGCTCTCTCCGGAGATAACGAGGTCACTGACTGAAAGCCCCACCAGCCTCGCCGAATCAACCATCGTCGGTAACCGGCTTAGCGGATACTCAAGCCACCCACCTGTCCTCCAGAACATCAATCGACCGGCCGTCCCCGATGGCTCACCTGATCTGCGCTAGAGCTGCCGGAGCATGTAAGCAGATCTCCCGCCAAATAAAAGAGCACTGACGCCTGGGCTGGAAATCTGCTAGCGCCATGTGTGTTCTGTACTTAGCCCTCAGCAAGTTACTCCACAAGCATCTCGGCTCCAAGACAAACCTGGCCGTCCGTCGTGCGGCAAGTACCTCCCACCTCTCCACCAGAGAATGAATCCCTAGACCCCCCTGCCTGGACGACTGGCAGACCACCTCCCAAGCCACTAGAAGAACACCACCCCTGCCATCTCGTCTGCCCCAGATGAAATTTTTGAACAACTGCTCCAGGGACCTCAGTAGCTATAGCGGTACCGAGGTGTTTGCCATCAGGTAAACCGGTATCGAGCACAACACCGACCGAACCAAGATGTCTCTACCCATCATAGACAAGGCCTCCGTCTGCCAATCCTCCAGCCTGCGTCTGATGCCCTGCACTACATCAAAACAGTCACTGTGACGTAGCCGACGCCCTGTGATTAGAACCCCAGGTATCTAAAAGTGCCCTTAGACTTGCCTACCCCCAGGATGTCTTTGATAGATTGCTTTGTCCGCGGCTTGGTCCTAAGGCTAAAGCAGATAGCAGATTTAGCCCTATTCACTTGCTGACTTGAGGCATAGCAATAGTCCTCCAAAAAATCTCGAACCACCCTCGCCGACCTCCTCATTGAACGCACCAATAACAGACAGTCATCGGCGAAGCCCAGATGTGAAATCTAAATCGACACCGGCACTGGTCTATATGCCTCCAATGCTTGGGTCTGAGCTGCATGCTTGAGAGCCCTGGGCGATGCATCCGAGCAGAGAATGAACAACAGGGGAGATAGAGGGCATCCCTGGCGAAGATCGATTGCAGAAGCAAAAAATCGAGTGGGGGTTCCGTTCACCAAGATGGCAAGGGACGACGATGTCACACACCTCATAACCCAGACGATCCAGTCCTCATGGAACCCAAAACTTTCTAGTGACCTCCGTATGAACTCCCGACTCATCCTGTCATAAGCTCTTTCCATGTCTAGCTTGATGCTCATCAGACTCCTCGAGACCCTCTGTAAGTCAGACATAAACTTCTGGGCAATAAGGATATTGTCTGAGATGCTTCACCCACCAACAAAAGCCCCTTGCTTCGGGCTGATGAGTCTCAATAAGATGCCTCTTAGCCTAGCGACAAGGATCTTCGCCATGGGTTTGTACAAGGTGGTACACAGACTGATCGGTTGGTAGTGGCTTGGCTCCGAGGCGTCCTGCCTCTTCAGGATCAAGGTGATGAAGGTCCTCTTCCAATCAGCCGATAGAACTGTCGAACTGAAGAACTGTTGAACCGCCTCAATCACATTCTGTCTGATCAGAGGCCAATATCTTCTGAAGAAGTCCGGACCCGGGGCCCTATCCTCATCCAAAGACCAGAACGCCTCCTAGATCTCCTCCGTAGAAACGGGCCTGATCAAAATCGAGTTCTCCAAAATCTGGAAAGGTGGATTCGGCATGAAGGACGAACTCTCTCCGGCCGATCTGTCCATCTGGATCTGAAGAACTGCTCCAGTACCTGCCTGATAACCTTTGGGTCCTCAGTCATCTGACCATCCGTGCCCCTGATACATCTGTTCCTGCCTCTCTGTCGTCTGATGATGGCTGACTGATAAAAGAACCCGGTGTTTCGATCTTCCTTCCTGATCCACTGGACTCGTGACTTCTGCCCCTAGAAAGTCTCCTGCTGACGAAGAAGAGAGTCATGGGTGGACAGGTGGGATCTCAGCTCACCCATCTCCTCAGCCGATAGGCCGCCCCTCTGTACCTTCAGAATTTGCAATCTGGATATAGCTACCTCGGACTCCTCGACCCTTTTGAAAATGTTCTTCAATGGACTTGTCTTATCCAAAATGCCCTGAAAGACCACCCGCATGCACTTCCCACATTAAGAAATCTCGTACTGAGGTTCGTGGAATATAGAGCTTGGTTTTCTTAAACAAATAACCATCTTGAAGATGAAAATCGTCAATCAAGGGTCCCTGTCCATCAACGAGGGCCTTGTAGAGTTTCCGAAAATCAGGGCAAGATAAGTAGTCCTCTTTGAGTTTATCAAAGCCCGTGATTTTGACATACATGGTCGAGAGCAAGGCTACCCGAAGACTCAGCGCATCAGCAACTTTGTTTGTGACGCCTGATGTGTGCTTCAGGATAAAAGTGTATTCCTGGAGAAACTCAATTCATTTGGCATACCTAGAATTCAACTTCTTCTGAAAATTGAGGTAACGAAGAGCTTCATGATCAAAGTAAAGGACAAATTCATTAGGCAGCAGATAATGACGCCAATACCATAGAGCCTGGACTGCAACATAGAATTTTTTGTCATAGGTAGAATACTTCTATTTAGTCTCATTTAGTTTCTCACTAAAATACGCTATGGGATGACGTTCTTGGCTGAGTACTCCACCTATACCGAGGCCAGATGTGTTACACTCCACCTCAAATACCTTGCTAAAGTCAGGGAGTCGCATAATTGACGCCTCAGTTATCCTCTTCTTGATGTCACTGAATGCTTTAGCAGCAGCGCTAGTCCAATGAAAATCGCCTTTCTTGAGGCAATCAGTGATTGGGGATATAATCGTGCTAAACCCCCTAATGAAACGACGGTAGAAAGTAGCAAGCCCATGAAAATCGCGAACCTCACTAAGAGTTTTGGGCTCGAGCCACTCTATTGTCCCTATGACTTTTATCAGGGTCAGCAGACGAGCCCTCTGAGGAAATAATGTAACTTAAGAAGTTGACGTGAGAAGTGAATAAGAAACACTTTTTGAGGTTGGCATACAGATTCTCATTCCTTAGGGTTGTGCATACCTATCTCAAATGAGCCAAGTGCTGCTCCTTTGATTGGCTGTAAATGAGGCTGTCATCAAAGTACACGATTAAAAATTTGCCCATGAAAGGTCGCAATACATGAGTTATCACCCGTATAAAAGTAATAGGAGCATTTGAGAGGCCAAAAGGCATGACCAACCATTCATACAGGCCATTTTTCATCTTGAAAGCAATTTTCCATTCATCCTCTGGGTGAAATTGGACTTGATAGTAGCTACTTTTCAAATCAATCTTAGAGAAGATTGTGGTGCTTGCCATCATATCCAGCATATCATCAAGTCGAGGGATGGAAAAATAGTACTTGACCGCGATTCTGTTGATGGCCCGACTGTCAATGCACATTCTCTAAGAGCCATCTTTCTTTGGGGTGAGGAGTGCGAGTACAACACAAGAACTTAAGCTCTCGCGAATAAACCCTTTTCATATGAGCTCATTGACTTACCGTTGTAGTTCAGCATGCGCAAAAGGATTCATTCGGTAGTGGGGCAAGTTAGGAAGAGTCGTTCTCGGAACCAAATCGATGGTGTGCTGAATGTCACGTAGGGGTGGCAAATGATCTGAGAGATCTTATGGAAAAACTTCTTGAAACTCTTCAAGGAAAGAGAGGACGTCGGCTGGTGGTTCGCTCTGATTGTGGGGGTGAACTACTTTGACAAATAGAGCGAACACCAAAGATTCGTTGAACACTTTCTGCTCAAATTCAGCGAGACGCAGGATGTGGAGACTCTTGTCCTTTGACACTTCTTTTTTCTTGTGCTTGTCAGGTGCCTTGGGCCGCAAAGGATTGAGTTTTATTTTTTTGCCCTCGAACACGAAAGAACAAGAGTTGGATTGACTATAGATAGTGACATCAGGGTCGAATAACCAAGGTCGCCCCAAAATTAGATGTTCCACATCCATCGGGATTACGTCACACCATATGGTGTCTTTGAGAAAGGATGTGAATGGGCACAAGACATCTTTCTTTGATGTGAATAGAAGATGTGTCAATCCAAGAGATCTTATAGGGTTGTGGTTGGAGAACAGGAGTCAAATTTAAGTGTAAGATGATGCTGGAGGATATTGCATTAATGTAACTCCCGCTATCAATAATGACCTTACAATCTTTCTCTCCGCACTTAATATAAATATGAAAAATCGAGGTTCTTCTCCAGTCATCAGTCTTTTTGGGTTCTGCGAGGGCACAACTGACTACACTCATGGTAGACTGGTCAGACTCTCTTTGAAGGTGCAAATGATATAGGTGTAGTGCAGATGCACCCTAGGGTATCAGGTCCTTCGTCACACTCCTCATCAATGTCCTAAATGTCATCGAGATTTGGTTCATAGACTTGCTCTTCCAAATCATCTGTATCACCTTCCTGCTTTTGCTGATCAATAACGAGAGATTTATTAGCACATTGGGAGGCAACGTGACCAAAACTTTGGCACTTGTAACACTGAATTCTAGAATTTGGTTTGGGAGGCTCACCAAAGACTCTCTTGCCTTTGGTGTCTCGGCTTGGGATAGGGGCGGCAGAAGGGAGTTTAGGGGCAGAGGACCCCACATAAGGTTTGGGCCTCGAAGAATGAGGATTAGTGGAAGTGCTCCGAATGTCAGAGCACCTCACAAACATGGACTTGGAGACCTGTTCATAGTTCTGCACAAATGTAGAGGTCTGGTCTAAAATGGACACCTCTCGGAGGACAAGTTTCTTTCTGAGTTTATCATTGAGACCTCTTCGGAACCGACTCAGGATCATCCTTTCATCCTCAATCACATTACATCACATCATGTATTCATCAAATTGGGCAATGTAGTAAGTGGCTGATAGGGTGCCTTGTCTTAAGTTGTACCATCGGTTGAGGAAATCATTTTTGTAGCCAAGGGATAGATATTTTCTTTGAGTTTTTCTTTTATTTCTATTTAGTCAGTTATGGCAAGTTGATGTCTTCTGGCTAGAAGCTGTTCGGTGCTTTGCCAGAAAAGCTTAGCTCGACCAATGAGCTTCATTCTGGCAAACCGAACCTTCTTTTCTTCAGACAAATTATACCACTCAAAGAAGAGGTCGATCTCATACAACCAGTCAGAGAAGACTTTGGGCCAAGGCGACCATCAAAAGTGGAGGCTTCAACCCAAATGCCTCTCATCACATCTTCATTATGGTCACGAGGCTCTCTGGGTTTCTATATTGTATTGATAACCCTTATCGACATTAGGGAAGGGACCCGAACCTCTGTGATGAGGGTAGGCTTGAGGACGGCCTGGGAAAGGATTAGTGTCAAAGTTGCCCTGTCGAACAGGTCCCCGATGTTTTAGGGCTTCATCCTCACCCTCTAGGCCTTCTAGGTGGAAGATCCAATAATCCTCTGAAGAAAAACCTCAACCGAGTCTAGTCGGGTATGGACTTGGGTAGACACTGTGGTCAAGTCTTGGACAGCCCTTAGCAAGGCTTCGATGTTGGATCCATGGCAAGTTGAAATTCTGAATGGGAGACAACATGACCACTACGAACTTGCATGTAATGAGTGTGCAAAGTTGTGCATGACCCTACAATGCTAAGACAGTGGCAATTCCTAAATGGACCTAATGCATGAAAATGATGCCTAGAGTTCACTGTATATGCTCAACATAAAGTGAAAGCTAATCCTTAGCAAATGAAGTCAAGTAGGGAATCATGTAAAAAGTGCAAGCAAGTAACTGGAGTCAAATAGTGCCAGTATTCCGTGTGTTGCAGGGTATCACGGAGCCTCAAAGAACTTCCAAAGATTAGGCAGCCCAATGATTAATAGCAAAGATGGGCCACTACAAGGGTTTCTCAGGTTGTTTGGATGTATGTGTTGAATTCACAGTAAGATAAGCCAACAAAGCACACAAGAGCTCATAGATGCTGAATTTTAGATGGGCAGATAGATTTTCTAAAAAAAAAAGGGATCTGACTTGGGCTAGAGGCGACAACCAGAAGCTCGTTGTAGCAAGTGGGCTTTTCAAATGGCTCAGATAGGGCTTGATTGCAGCAGCTCGGTGGGCCTAATCACAGCAACTCGGTGGACCTAATCTCAGTAGCTCGTTGGACCTGATCAAAGCAGTTTGGTGGGCTTGATGACAGTGGCCCGTTTGATTAGAAGAGAGGGTGGGGGTGGTGGTGTGCGGTGGTGGGTCTGATGATTAGAAGGGGGTGGTGTGCGGTGGTGGGCCTGATGGGCTTGACGATTAGAAGGAGGGGATGGTGGTGTGCGGTGGGTGTGATGCTAAAAACCCCTGAGGGACGAAAAGAAAAGAGGGTTGTGGGGGGCGAGAGCCATGAGGAGCGATCGAGAAAGAAGAATAGGGGGGGTGGAAGGAGAAGACGAGGGAAGGAGTGGGGAAAAAGATCATTGGCAAGAAAAACTCTCCACTCGGAGGAGGTGCAGCTGAACTAGACGAGGTCCAAGATGTGGCAAGCGCGGCAAAGCGAGATGAGACGTCGCTCGGAGGACTACAAAGGAAGAGGAAACGATGGAGCCCTCAGCTCGGAGGAGGCGTGGCTGGACCAGTAGGTCGCCGGTGTAGCAGGCGGTCGATGAGGTCGGTTGGGGTGGCGGAGTTTGGGTGGTTACTACCCACCGTCCGACGGCGGAGATGGGGAAGGGGCGATGGCCGGCCAAGCGGACCTTGACACCGGTGAAGGCGGAGGCAACGCTACAGGGGAGATCTCGAAGGAAGAAGGTGAATAGTGCTCTTTTCTTTCTTTTCTTTTTTTTTAAAACTCAGATCTGATAGGATTCGGGTTAACGGGCACAACCCGCTCCGGTAACCCATTACACGCCCGATACACCTGTCACGTGCGTGACTTAAGGGTCATGTGCGTGTTTATTTTTTTCAAACCGAATGGACTCGGGTTAACGGGCGCGACCCGCTCCACTAACCTGTTATATACCCGCTATGTTCTTCTCCTTCGCGGTTCGTTGTAGACGGTTACACTGGTTTCCGCGGTGACCGGCACGTGGAGCGCGGCGGCGGTTGGATGCAGGGCGACGACATGGCGTCTGGGCTTTCGGGAGCGGCAGAGAGGCGTAGGAGATGTCGGACCGGGGGGGGGGGCGGGAAGGAGAAGACGTAGATTAGAGCTTCCTCGGACATTCCCGGTCCCGATTTTCTCTTCTCAGATTGGCTTAAATCTCGCAGGAAAAGGCCTTTTGGCCCAAGGCTGAATTGCAGAAGAAGCAGATCTGGCTGGAAAATCCCTCCGTTTCGATTTCTTTAAAGTTTCTGACGAGGGTTGCCAATTGAGTACCTCGGAGGAGTCGGTCTTCAGTACCTTTCTGGCAAAAATCTGTCGAGAAGACTCCTATATATAAGACCCAAAATGCAAAAAAGACTCTTATGAAGAAACTAATCTCACAAAATATCCTCAAAGATAACAAAATATCTAAATAAGCCTAAAGGCTATCAAAATAAAATAAAATCACTCTAACCACAATGAAACTGGCTGGACCATCCTCCTGCGGCGACTGTAGACCCGAATGACGGGTGATCTGGTACTGGTGTCTGCACCAGTGTCTAAATTGCTTATTGCTGCCTCTTTATTTGTCATCTGAATTTGTAAAATATTCACAAGATATTTTTTTCCGCAACATTTGTTTCATCATATATTTGAAACTTGAGGGCAAAATCTATGAGACAATGTTATGGTGGGCAAGGTTGTGTATACTTCAGTTATCAAGAAGTAATGGTGCATTATATACGACAGATTGTAGAGAGGTAATACGATGATGAAGGGAACCTGCTTGAGATGGATTCTATCCAACAAAGCCAGAGACCTGGATAGGAACCTAAATTAACAACCGAAGGGGATGAAATGAAGAGGTATAGTCCTACACGACATTAAGCTGGCTTTATATTACTAAAAGCAAGCTCAACGGTGATGTTTCAGCATCCCATATTTTTTAAGGTTTTCTCGATGAATGTGGACATGAAGATATATTATTAATTTTTACCTGGAGACTGTATCTTCTTTTCCAATGTCTTTGTTAAGGGAGAGCTTTTATTATTTTAGACATAAAGGATCACAAATTTGTCTCTCTCATGTTAAATCATATTCCCATCATTCCTCTTTTTTTTTTTTTGGCTGAAACATATGCAGATATCTTTGAAATTTGTGTTTTTCCATGATTTGATTGCTAGAAATCAGGGATGGGCTTGCCAAACCTCGAGGCAACATTTGAAACTTTAGTCGATGCTTTTGTATTATTAGACAAGAATAAAGATGGTTATGTCAGCAAAAATGAAATGGTGGATGCCATAAATGAGACTACTGCAGGTGAACGCTCATCAGGATGCATAGCCATGAATAGATTTGGTAAGTGCTTTCTTGTTTTCTCTGTTCATACGCATATTTGTGTGAGCTCATGCACGTCCACAAGTACAAGCACCATTTCTTCATGACATTCATTTACCTGAACTCATGTGCAAACTGTTTCAACTTTTAACCCTAAATTTTGGGTTACACCTACCTCATCTATTAAAAAATTGCCTTTTGGTAAGCGTAAATGTATAAGAGCGATTTATTTGACTGCTGATGCTACATTTAGTTTTATGGCTCTATAGTTTTCTTCAGCAGATGTATAAATTGTTGAGCAATTCTACTGACTTATGCTCCTGCCTCTTTTTTTTAACCGCATGGTGGAACACCACCTTTATATTACTGCTTAACTTAGATGGCTCACAAAACATGGCATAAATGTGATATGTTCAAAATGTCCCCTTCAGGTTGTCAAGTTGATGTCCCATCGGAAATTCTAATTAGGCACTGTATGAAATTTAAATGTCAATATGTTATCGAGAACCGGTTCTTTCACAAGACACTGACAGCATTGTCCTTTGGCCCTTCAAAGAGTCATTTTGAAGCTAGTCTCTTTTTTTCTTTTTCCACTCTCATTGATTGAAATAATTGAAGTTTGTAATCAGGAATAATGACAGTAGTTTTTCATTTTGTCGTCACAGAAGAAATGGACTGGGACAAAAATGGAATGGTGTCCTTCAAGGAATTTCTTTTTGCTTGCACTCGTTGGGTGGGGATCGATGATGTTGAAGAAGAGGATGATGACGCTAAATGAGTTACATACTTGCTACATGCGCGATCGCATGCCAAAAATACTTCATCCAGGAGCACAGGAAAGCATATTCCCAGAAAGGTTAGCAGGCTCAAGAAAAAGAAGAAGAAGATAGTGTGTTTTGAACAGTGAAGTCAATCGGTCAATATCCCTATTTGGTTTAATGATATTTGTGTAAATATACTGACAGAGGTTAAATTTTTGTTGCATTGTTATGATGCTGGATATATTGATTTATTCCTCTGTAGTTATACCTTTGATGCCATCATTACCTGAAGCATTGTTGAGTTGCCCAGCATATGCTTGTCTTAGTATGAGCATGGGATATGGAGTATACAACCATGGGAGTGGACTGTTATTAAAGAGAACTAGATCACTGTATATCGCTAAAAAAATTATAACATTGTATATTCTGAGTTGTCCAGCAATTAGGCTTATTACCTAGAGAAGCTTGTATGCTTCCAATTTTAGTCTTCTGCATGGATGAAGAGACTGGTGCACTCCTTAGCAAAACAAAGTGACTGAGTTAATTGTTTGCAGTTACAGCTGCATGTTGCTGCTTGGTTTTTCTCAACAAAGGGTATAACTTGAGAGCTGAAGACTGATCAACAAGTGCTTTATCTTTGAATTGATGTGCGAATCGGTATACACATCAAAAAGAAGCAAGGAATATCCTAAATGATCAGCAACACAATGATTTCAGTTAATGAATGCCATAGCACCTGGAGCTGGCATGTAGTAAAGGGTACTCAAGAAGGATTCTGTATGAATTCCTACTAGTGCTGCTCCTGCACTCTGACATATACCATAACAAAAATCTTTAAGATTCTCGAGGGATGGATTTGCCTCACAAACTCTCAGCCTGCATTATGCTGCTATGCACCTGTTCGACAGGTTGCTCCTGTGAGCAGTAACAAGAAAAAAGGAAAAAAGATTGTGAGGTCTGTTGAGAATAGTAGTCAAAATTGGCACGATAGGCTCTTGTTGATCAGGAGGAAATCACAATAAATGTGGCATAAAATTTGCCACCCGGATGCTCCAGAAGCCTAGCTTCAGCTGGATGTTTCCAACATAATATTTTGAACCCGTGGTCATCTTGCAGGCTTTGTTTTCTCGCTTGGGCAGCACTGGTAACGGATACGAGAACACACTGATGGCACAATCGATTTGCGACCAGAATTGGAATCGAAATGGTCGATCCCATGATTTCTAACCAAAATCAGAATCAGATTGAAATTCGATTACTAGAGGAGAGTAGAGATTGCATTTTGAGGATTGGGGCATTTTCTATTCCCTAATGGGACTTTCTCCAATCAAATAGCTAGAATGAGAGTTACTCATTCGCATTTTCATTCTAGAGTCCAACTCCTCCAACCAAATATTTTCTAAATTCTTGTGTGCTGGCCTCGCAATACAATACAGAAAGTTTTCGCCATTTTCAATCACTGTCGGTGCCACCTTCCATTTGGACACCTCCAGACTTGGTACTTCTGTACATTGATCCTAGCATTTTCATCAGCAAAGCTGAAGAGTCTGATCTAGATCAAATTAAAATATTAGCTTGTCGGTGTTAGACTTGTATAGAACTTAGACATTTTAAAATATATCATACAAATGTTCTAGTCACGTAATATTAGATGTCGGTGGATGCAGTGCTTGCGGTTTGCTAATTGAATCTCGGCTCTCTTTTATAGCCATTTGTGCAACACAGATCTTTGGAAAACTGGATTCATATTGATCTCTCGCCCTAATTCAGATAATTTCTATATGAATGAATATATGTTCATATAATTTATCGATGTTTCTGCCTTTATTTCATCGAGATTCTATAACTCATAACAAAGTGCTGCAAGGTAAAATGGGCCAGGCTGGGGCTAGAAAGGCATACCCCATTGTATTGGGCTCAGTATTGGCCCAACTCCACGTAGTCCATGGTTTCAAGCCCAAGCTAGATCCTCTCACAAAACTCGAACTCAGGCCAGAACAATCCTAGGCGAGGCCGGCCCAAACCTACTAAGAAAGCAAAATGGAAGAAATAGATGCTCGCAACAACATACTAAAATAGAGGCATCAAGCATAGGGCCATAAATCACCACCATTCAATACAAGCTTAAGAGGAACGATTACAAGAGGAAAGATTATAAGAGAATGAGACACCCAAGCTATTAACCATCTCCTCCGACAAAAACCCTATAGACAAGTTTCTTGGATGACTCCTTCTTACTCTTGTTCTCCAAGGGGGACCACCCTAGAGATTAGTTTCTCTCTTCTTTCATTTTATGAGTATACTCTCTTATGTTTTCCTCTAGAAACAGCTTAAGTTGTTTACAATGTGAATGTGATGGACTCCTAGCATAATATAAGTAACTAGTGCCTGGCCAGACAAAACAGAAGTTACATGCTATTCCTATAATGCCTCCCATCAGTGTAAAACCTCATATCTTCTTCTTTTCTTTTCCTTAACTTTTATTTTTTAAATTTGCGGTGCTTTTTTTTTTAGTATAAACAGCACCTCACACACGATGGGCGTGGGTGTAGCCAACAAAATAAAAAAAAAGAGTTGGCTAAAAAGAAAAAGAGCAGATGCGTGGTTCTTTCAGAAAAAAATGTGATGCATTTGACAGGCTGCTTTTTTTCAGATCTAGTATGATGGAGATAGTTGGCACTCAAGGACCGAACTAATTGACTCAAGCTCGGCTTGGGTCAAACCTAGGTCAGGTTGGTCCTAAAGACCATTAATTTTAGGAAAGTGTCGAGTACCCCCTCCATTTTCTTTTTTTTTGTGGGTTTTTGCATTTTAGGCAAAGATAACAAAGAGCAAATCCTCTCCCCAAATACAAAGTGAAAAAGAAACAAAACTATAAACCTCGAGGGATGGCGAGCTACACCAAATATACTGGAACTACATTGTGGGATTATTCTGCTAGTCTTCCTGTTTAATTTTTGAAAATGTTATTAATTAATTCATCCAAATTACTAAAAAAAAACAGACAGCCTCTGGGATTAGCATCGCTGAGGACCAAAAGCTGTCGTCGGAAATCATTAAACCAAACTCGAGGATCTGGAGATGAGTAGCTCTGGAACATGGAATCGATCCCACCGTCTTCTTAATTTGTTTGGAGTTAAGGATAACAAGTAGATGTGGTTCCATTGATCCAGGGATTACCTGTCGCGTTTGGAGGATGTTAGGAGTAAATGTAGAAAAGGGTTTTTCTCCAAATGTTCGACCTGTTTAATTATCCCATGGTTTCTTTTTGAATAATTGGTGGTGCCTTCGCTGTTACATTTTAATGATGACAATAAACTTGTCTAAACCTTGCTACAACCTGTACATATCATAACTAATTCTTATATTCAGTTAGGCTTTCCCAAACAAGATCTTGTATTTCAGTTTTGCATGCATATATCGTGCATACTTGAATAAGCTATAAAAAAAAGAGCAGTCTGAATAGATACATACAGAGATTGTAAAGTGCTAAAACATATATTGCACGAATCTAATAATAAATTATGACACAATCAGAAGTTGACTTCTCGTACTGCATATGCTCATATCAAAGAACATCACCTTTAATGTCTCATTTCTTCATAATTTCTTTTCTGAGAAAACATTTTGTCCACAACAATATTATCCCTTTTTCTGAGGAATGATGGAGGAACTGAGACACTTCAGTAAATTTATCCATCAAATTATGAAATCTACATGAAGGTGAGAGTTTTAGGAGTTACAAAGGGAGGAGGGATAGGAAAGTACGAAAACAACATCAAAATTTAATGTTCTCCAGTAGGTAACAGTAAAGAAAACAATATCATCACTTTCATAAAGACATCAGTATGCTCCATCCGTTGGAGAAAGCCAATAACACCAGCCACTTTTTTTTAATAAGACAAAGCGTAAGGTTGCTTGATCTGCTATAGGCTTTGGACGAAAGAATCCTATGACCATAAGGTTAATAATTGTAAGGTATAGAATCAATTACTGTTGGAGAAAGATGAAGTGTAGAATAATACTGATACCTTTTTGGGCTGAGAAAAGGATGGAAAAAACCATCCAAATTCATTCTTTTGACAAATTGAAATGAAAAGCATAGCTAAATAATTTAGACGTAAAATGTTCTTACAAATCAGAAATCCGAATCTTACATTCTGTGGTTACAGATTGACACAGTAGCAATGAACTTATAAATTTGAGAAAAGAATTGAAATGCTAATCATAAAGCAACATAAGAAGAAGAGAACAGAAGGTAATATCCTGCTGATTAGAGAGAAGGAAGATGAAAATCACGGGAGGAATTAGCTAACAACTATGGCTCGTTATTTTAAGATGCTTCATATCCCTAGAAGAAGCTATGGCGGTATGCCAAACAGGCTGTAGCCCAAAGTTGTCATTCTCCTCCTTATGAGAGGAAATTCTGGTTTGGAACCCTGGAGGTATTTTGCTATACATTTGTCCCACTTAATTCTTTTTTTGGCAGTGTCCGCTGTTTTTCTCAGGAAAAAAAAAAAAAAAAAACTATGCAGTGTTACTAGATAGTATCTCTTTAAGCAAATGTGGAAATGCCGAACTACCTTTTTGGGAATCCCCGAAGTTTAACTATTATATCATAACCATTTTGATAACCAAACCATGTTTTTCATTCTTGATCTCAAAAAATGCAGAGATCTTTTATTTCTTTTTCTTTTTTCATTCTATTTTGTTCTTTTTTTCATAACTTATAATTATTTATCAACAACTGTTAGCTTAGCTGGTTGGTAGCTGGACTCAAAAGTTCAAACTTGAATGATGGACAATAACTACTGTACTCTCAAAAAAATGGTTTATGATTAATAAATGAGATAAAAGATGTTATGAAGATGTCCAGTTCTTTCTTCTATTTTTTTAATCTTGTTCCATATAGCAGCTGTAATATAACTTTGCCCAGCATGGCTCCTCAGCCAGATATACATCTCCATTGCTAGTGGATGACTTAGAAATCGCCCACTCTGTTTTCCAAGCGACCCCAGGTCTGCACCGATGCGGGATGAGCAGACGGCTCCGGTGGACCAACGACCTCTAGCCTGAGCAAACAATCGTCAAGCTCCACATCGTCGTTGGAAACAGGAAATACCCTGCCTACTTCCCTGGTGGGATCCACCCACTGTCAAAACTATTTTACTGGTCTATCAATCATAAATTCCAGTGAAGCAATTTTGTATCAGATGGCTAAAGTGGACTAAAGATTTTGGTGCTCATAATGTTATGGTTCTTCGGTGCCAGGGCGCACGGACACCGACGTCAAGAGCCACGAGAATAATACCTAGCTCAAGAAGAAGCTCTCCGGTATGGGGATCGATCCTGGCACACGCTTAGGCCTTTCTCCTACCTCATGACTGAGATCAAATCATGACAAGAAGCCACACAGAAGATCAAATTAGGCCTGTCCAGGGCCAACATGAAAGAGCCCACCAATGACAAGGCCTCGGTCATGATGGGCCCAACAACAGAGCCATGCGATGGCTGTATGCGCGGCATGCACCCAATAGCGGCTGAGGCTTTCGAAATGGTGGGACAACCTAGGTTAATGATCACGAGGGATCAACATGGAGGCCAGAGCTTGGCCACCGGGAGCATCTGCACTGCGATGCAGCAGAGCAGCAGGATAGCAGGATGCATGAGAAAGGCGAGGATGATGATCAGGAAGGGGCTTAGGGTGGAAACGATGCAACAGCATGTTCGCTTCGGACGGCGTTGTGTGGGACCTAATCTGATCATTTGATGAATTCCCATTGTGTCAAAAAGAGTGGCGGAACTCAAGATCACTTAATTGAAATGAATTATTGGTACAGGAACTCTAATCTGTAAGAGAGTATTACAACAGAAAGCTTTAGTCTGTAATGAATATTGATGCTCTCTTTTCCCTTTAATAACAATTTGTAACGTAATGTTTACCAGGTACAATAAAATTAAGCGAAGTATGAAGAAGAACACGATGTGCCAGAGAGAACCTGCAAATGTACCATAGTCAAAAATTATATATATATATATATATATATATATATATATATATATGTGCGCGCGCGCGCGCGTATAGGTAAGTGTGTATATATGTATGTATGTGTGTATGCGTATATATGTATGTGTGTATATATATGTATGTATAATGTGTCTGTGCGCACATGCATGCGGTAATATAAATAAAACTAAATTTGCTTGCCTCCAGTTGCTCTTCAGTAAAAGCATCCTTCTGGATGCTCCAAGTATCGGCATGAGTACGGCGGAACTCTGCAACTGCTTTTGTAACCGTAGATTTGACTGGTGAAGGCTCCCCAATGAACTCAGCAAGCAACGTTACATGATCCGGAAGCCAGCTGCAAAAGTATGGAAAAAAACATAAAGATACTGTGATGCAACTTTTTCCTTAAAAAAAAAGGACTAATAGGACATCCTCAACTGAAAAAGAGCCAATGACAGATCAAGGGCAACTCTAGTTCCATACAAGCTTCAAGAATTTCTTAGGGTTTTGTTGGCTAGGGCATTTCTTTTTTGTTTGTTTGTTTTTTTTTGGGAAGGGGAGGGTGGTGAAGAATGCACGAGTCTGATGTAGATGGCATCAGAACAATATCCGATTCATGACTGCCATGAGCACCTAGTAAAGATTAGAAAATTCTGCAATATTTCCCAATTTCCATCATTAATACAATTTGCTATCCCCCTCCTCCTTTGCTATCACCACCTGTTCTTGTCGAGATGACAGGACACATGAAATCTTGTTTCATGCAATCAATTTAACCCAGGGGTCTAAATCCCAGCATGACAAGGGTTGTCTTCCTTTGAGAAAACAGAACCGGGATGGAGGCAGAACTTTGAAACCCATCCACATGGGGAAAGAAGAAGAAAGAGGAAAAAAAGGAAAGGAAGGAAAGAAGAAGAAAAGGGAAAAAAAGAAGAAGAAAAGAAGAAAAAAGGAAGAAAGAAAAGAAGGAAGGAAGATGAAAAAGAAAGAAAGAAGAAGAAAAAAAGGAAAGAAACAAAGGAAGGAAGAAGAAAAAGAAAGAAATGACGGAAGGAAGAAAGAATGGAAAGAAGAAAAATTAAAGGAATGAAAGAAGGAAGAAGGAAAGAAATAAGTAAAAGGAAAGAAAAAAAGAAAGGAAGAGCAAAGAAACAAGAGGAAGGAAGGAAGATGATAAAAAAGGAAGAGAAGAAGGGAAAGAGAAGAATAGAAACAAAAAATAGGAAAAAAGAAAGGAGAGAAGAAGGGGAGAGAAATGGAGGGTAACTACTAGGACACTTGACCGAGACGACCATCGGGACTGAACTTCCGTAGAAAACCGAGACACCTCCATCCCACAAGATTTAAAAGCTTACTTTAAACTTTAAAGTATTAACTTTCTACTATCAAATAATTAATCAAAATAGATGATGCAGCCACAATTAGGAAAATAATCCATAAAGTACCCATTGTATATGTGAATGAAACTCAAATTAGCACTGTGGCTGGAGTAGCCTTCTTTGCTCATCCTCATGATGTGTGGGCTTGAATCTGGTTTAGCATGAGACTAACAACGAAAAGAACCCTATCCTCATGCAACTGTTTGGAATTGAATCTAGTTGAGCGGACTGACCAAAGTGAGACTGACAATGAAAAGAACTTATATTTTTCCAATGGTATTTTCATTAGAGCCACCAGTCTGGCCCTGCATAAGGATAGTTTTGACACATAATACTTCCATGTTAAAGGTAGCCTGAAAAAGATGGCTTGCACCTTATCTGAAACACATACCTGGGCATGTCATAAGGAACAGAAAGAACTGAAGCAACCAAAGAAAGGACAGCTCCATGTGTAGAAGCTACAGATTGACCAGAAGCCAAACTTCTGCAGTTACAAGTTACAACCTTTAAGTCAGCTCAGCATCAAACAATATAGGGATTTTAATTAAATAAATCTACATATGTTTTTACTGTAGCAGTTGAACAACATAAATATTAGCATGCAACTGGTATGTTTCTTTGTGCAAATATTTACGAACATGAAATTTTGTCCTTGTCTGTAATCTGCATCAAGTTATAGCAAATTTGGAAAGCTGAGACTCATACACTCAAATTTTGTTTAAAAGCATGATCAAGACCTTTGCTTTCGTTTCCTGAGGATTGATTGTGCTTCTGCATATGATTGGTCACGGAAAGTCCTTGACAAATCTTCATCTCCACCCTTCATTAAGCTTGCAAGAACCCTAGCAGCATGCTCCCTAACCTAAACTTGTACAGAATTAGTTAAGTCAAATCACAGTAATGGGAAAAATTGTTTTTAAAACAAACAAATAACTAAATCAACAGAAAATAGAAGTTTCTCTTGTATCAAACAAGCATGCAAGCTCCTCTCTTGCAACGCCGCCAAGGTCACCAAATCATTCTTTCTGGAATATGGAACTACATAAAATATAGGATCACAAAAGAAGGTAGTCTATAGATTAATAGCGCAAGAGATGGCTACAATATTTGAATATATATGTGTTTCTTTATCAACCATAAGGTCTTATATAGCAATAGTCATCTAAAAGAACGTCACTGTAACATCCTATCCTTAAAAACATGTTGCCATCTTTCTATTTGAGAATTCATGACAACAGGAGATTAAAGACCAACCACACCTAATAAATTTCTAAAGGTGGTGTTTGCTTATCAGAAGGCACTAATATGTTAATTTTAAAATCAGATACATGGACTTGCCTCAACTTGGCTGTCAACAAGTAGCTTCTTGATACTTTTCCAGATTTGTAATTTCTCGGAAGCTGAGAGAGTGAATGTGTGCCTGTTACAAAAGCCAAAACAATGTTTTGCCTTAACAGCAAGGTAATTGGTCTTCTTTGCATATAGAGTCCAGCTTTAGAAAACATAGACAATAGTAGTTAAGGACTCTGATCTAAAGAGGCCTGTCAAGCTGATCACCGAATGTGAAATCTGCAGATACAATAAACACATCTTGACAAGCATATATTACGCTGTCCAAGGAGACAGAAATTAGAGGCACAGTTAATAAAAACATGAGTAGGCATAAATATTCCCTTAGAATATTTTTCAAAAAAAAATTGACAACAAAAAGCCTTTAGTGAAAGAGATCGATGTCTTACAAGGCCATATCTACAAGAGTTTCAGAACGGAACCGAAAACAATAGTAAACATTACAAACACACAAAATAAAATTATCTCAAATGGTTTGAGGAAACAATTTCATACCTGTACATAAAGGTATGAAGATATGTGAGAGCTGCAGATCTGGTTCGCCAATTAGGATCATTGACTGAAGAAAGGATCACTGAGACAGCATTTTCTAAAAAGGGCCGAGGTAATATCCTCCATTTTAGTAATCTAAAAGCAGCCTTAGCTAACGTTGACAGGTCTTTATTTGACGTTTCCTGTAAACACATGATAGCAATCTTGTGGAATAGGTACCAAGCAATGATGTATCATGCAACGTAACTTTTAGGAAACCAAGGACTCAAAAAGAAAAAGAGTAAATTACATGTAAGCTTATAAAAGAGTAAATTCAAGTTCGACATCTCCAATATGTGATTGAACTTGTAATAAATATGTGCAACTTGTTCATGCAGTAAGGAATGACAGCTTCTTAAAATCAAAGAAAAGCATTATGCCATCAAGTCTGACATTAAGGGTTTCTGGGCTGCTCTAAACTGGATCTCGTGCAACCAGACCTTAGCATATGAATTTCTGAATGATTTGATGAGGTGTCACAAAAATTTTCACGCGGAAAATAGGGGCATATTGATAGTTTGGGCCTCAAAGTGTTGCTGTCCTATTGTAAATGAAGAGAAGATTTTCTGCCACTGACCAGAACATGCCCTGCCTAACCTCACTCCTTCCTTTGTTTCTTTTTTCCCTTTTGGCCCCTCTTCTACCTTCTATCACAATCTATCATTCAGCCCTTCTTTCTTTACTTTTATTATCTTGTAGACTTTCCTTTTAGGTCCTCTATGGAAGAAAACCTCATTACATACCTGCAGGACTGCTTACATATATAGGGCTGACTTTAGCCTTGGAAGAACATTAAGTGTCAAATCCTTTTAAAGAACATTGTCAAATTCTTTTGCCCCATACTGTTAAGACCTTGAGCTCTCGCAAGGTGTTCGAGGAAATCATGAGCCAACGGCAGAATATATCTTATCTTGTCTCAAGTGTGTAATCTTTTTTCTGGTCAGCCTGATCTGAAAAACTCTTCACTTCGATTTCCTTTTCTTTTCCAAACTATGTTCATGTGCGAGGCCTTTCAACCATACAAGCAGAGGCAGCCATGAAGAGGGTGTGTATAAATGTAGTCCTGAAAGTGGTCAGCTATGCTCCCCGAGCTATGCTCCCCGATGCTCCAAGGCCTGAACGTCATGTCCGCAAAAGCAGTATTCTTGATGATTTTATAGAAACACATGGTTCAAAAATAAAGAAACAGGTGGCTATTTATTTGCTGAATAGACTTCTGCATATACTACTTCTAGAATGACTTAGGACACAATAGTGCTGTCTAACTCTTCAACTTAAGGCAACAATCAACAATAGTCAATTCATTTTCTTGGTGAAGGGAACAAAAAATATCTGATTGCTTTTTCCCCAAGTGAAAGTGTCCAATTTGGAATGGAATAGAGCCTTATGTAACACCAATATTATGTTCCTTAACAGCTAAAAAGATCTGGGATATGCTAAAATGGTTTTCTTCAGCATGAACCTGATGATCTCTATAGTTCTTATCAGGAATACTCATATCATCCATCAAGCAGAACTCATGGAATATTTTGCTACGTTGATTGATGTTGTTTTAAGGAGCTCAGTCTTTTAGTTCCTAACAAGACTCAGAACAACAAGAGCTCGGAAAAGCTTAAAGCACAATATCAGAGTCCGAGATCCTATTCTTTCCAGTAGTGAAATGCATCTATGAGGTATACAATTGAGAATTACAATCTCTATAAATGCAGCAGCACCTTCAAGTAAAAGAATCTCTTTTACATCCAGTGGCCACAGCCATTCAATCAGGAACCAGGCATGGTACCCATGGTGGTCATGTGAGTGGTTGTGATGTAAGTGTTAACTGTGACAAAGGCTGCAAAGACCAGTCTATGCAATATATTTCTGTATAAAAAATAGATACATGTGGGCTGCCCACATGAGGTCTTTTGTCACGATCAATCAGATCTAGCAGCAATCTCTAATTGATGCTTGCCAAGCAAGTCCCTAAAGTGAAGAAATAATAATCTTATCAACAGACCACTGAACTCCAAGATTGATGAAAAGTCATCTTCTCATGTTAGACACAAACCATCTATGGGGTACCCAGCTAACTCACTTAGGCAAACTGTCTCTTATCATCTGCTCCCTTCTCTTGGACCATTGTCCTGCATCAGATCACGACGAGAGATCACCTAGTTTCTCATCTCCTAGTATTTCCTGCTTTCATGCATGATTTTAGCAGACTGGTGATATACCAACATTGCTGGTGTTGGTAAGTTTTTTTCCTAGATAAGAAATCAAAATTTCTTCTTGTCCTTTTTTCTTTGATAACAAGTCGATCAAGACCTTAAAATATTTTTTTCCCTCCTTTCCCACATGCTATGTATCTCATGTCTTCATGATGAAGAGAACACATCTGGTGGCAGATGTAGGCTGGAAGGACTATTGTCATAGTTAAGGTTAGACAAGAACTGGTTACACCACATCGATATGCCAATATAAATGTGAATACCAACCTTTGGGGCATCATTCACTTGAAAAGTTGAAACATTTTGCTCCAAGTTTGTCTTCACGGTCATATATGTAAGGTACATGAGCTTGGAAAAACATTTAGGCCCCGTTTGGAGGAGCTTTTGGTACTTTTTGGCTCTCCAAAAGCACTTTTAGATAAAATAGGGGTGCTTGGTAAAAATTTCGGAAAGCTATTTTAGCTTTTTTAGAAAGCTAAAAACAGTTTTATGGGAGAAGCTTCATTTTGGAGCTTTCCGGAAAAGCACTTTTAAGCCCAATCGGAAAGCTTTTTTTTTGGGACCAAAATACCTGTGATAAAATATAATAATTACACAAAATGTTCCTTTAATAATTGTTTAACCAATTTTATCACCTACCTAAGAAATTTGTTATATTATGAAAAATTAATTTACGCTACTAATTATAATATTTTATAATTTTATTATTATATTATACTATAAATATAATATTATATTACATTATATCATAATACATTGATATGTTATGTTAAATAATTTAATATTATATTAAATTATTATGCTATAGTATACAATATTATATTACTATATTATAATAATATTATATTACATTACAGTAATATTATACTATATTATATATTTATGTATTAATATATATTATATTTTATTATGCTCTGTTGTATAATATTATGCAATGTCCTTTATAGTCATTTTGTCATACCAAAAGTACTTTCTCAGTTTGTTTATCAAACACATGTTAAAGTGGTACAACACTTTAGAAATGTAGTTACCAAACAACAAATAACTTTTTATAAAAGCTTACTTCAGCAAGCTCTACTTCCAAAAGCTCTACTACCAATAGCTCCCCCAAACGGAGCCTTACTATAAACAAATAATATAAAGCAACTATTTTTTTCAACAATTCATATTTATGTATAGCAACTAGTTAAAGTTAAACAATTGCTTCATTTTTAATATGATGTTATCCTTGTTGGTCATTATTACTCAAATGAAATGGAAGCATCTAATGAACAATGAAAGAGAATTATTTGATACATTCAAATCCATTCATGATGAAGTCAATTTCTAGATTATTGTACACATTATAACGTTACGTAAGAAAGATGGCAAGATTATAATGACACAGCCTTATAATGCATGCAAATAAAGATTTGCTTAGTCCATAAACTTCTTGTTCCTACACACAAGATAAAATGAATAGAATGAAGTAGACAGCAAAAACACTGCATTTTCTTAAACAAACACTATCCTAACAATATTTTATCTCATAATCATATGCCTTCTGGTATTTTAAATGAGGATAAGCCTAAAAGCCTCTCTTTCCAGACCTTTTTTCCCTCTAATGGAGATTGGTTGCATATGCTTTGGTCAAAGATTGGATCCAAGATAAAAGAGCATGATTCTAAATCTATTACGTTCCTCTTTCATGGGTGTTCCTGTTCTTGGAAGGGAAACCAGCATCAAAGACCAACTGGAAATGCATGCTAAGACATCCAAATTTATAATTCACACCATTCCTCATGACTTACAATTTCCAAAATCTTCTTGAAATAATTTTAAAATGAAACAACACTAAGTGTGAGAGACATGGTACAGACCAAGTCGACAGTCTTTCAGTAATGGAATGATCTGCCTTCATCTATTATCAGGACCCATAGAGAGAACTTGAATTTTTGTTTAAACATGTTTTCAAAATTGCAGAACACAGTAATGAATGCATTATCAACTTGTATGCCCCAACATATGTCTGGGCAGGGAATAATTAGTATAAGTATGCCCTAAAAGCAATAAAGTCATCCCCTTTCTTGCTGCTCACAAAAAATCATATCCTACATGTCTTTGTAATCATATATGTGCATGTGTTTGTGCATCCAAGGAATTGACTGAATGAACCCAACTATGTCCAATACATCTAAGAAGTATTCATGCAATATCAGTGCAGTATCTCCTACCAATGTGACGGCGTTAAAGTCTGGCAAGAATATGATGAGCCTTTAGTAGTATCTAGGTATTAGGGAGTTGAAGCTATGCAGCCCTAAACTTAATTTAATATGTACGACGTTCTGCTATTCAAAATTAAGCCCAAAGCCATTTTTACGAACCCAGAAAACAAATAAATAAATAAAGTGCTGAAACAATATTAACTAACAAGGTGCAAGAGTATTTTCTGTTTCTCTTACAAATTTAATTATTGGATTGTGTCTAAGAATCTCTATTAAAATTTTAAAAATAAGTAATAGAAAGAAATCTCTTATATAAGTCAACATCTTGTCCTACAAAATCCTATAAGCACTAATTGATTGAAATAAACTGATACCAACTGAATATAAAAATCTTAAAAACATCACAAAAAATAGAACAAGAAAATGTAGTCAAAGAAACTATAATTCTTATTGTCAGTTGAAACTGGGCCGAAGTTTAAATACCTGCAACGAAATAACAGGATAAATGAGTCCAACAACTATGTCCAACAAAACAGAAGATCTTCCAGATTTCAAAGATGATATTATGAAATGGAACATCTGCAGCAATAAAAAAGGAAAATAAATTACTTTTCACTGAAGCAGCTAAAAACATGAGGTTTCAATTTCAGGAAACATAATTAAATGAAGTACCGTTTCCATCCTCTTAACATCTGTTTCAGCCTCTGAACTTGTGAAGCCATTTTTATGAATCAAATCTACCATTGAATCTATATTGTCATATTGCTTGGCACTTTGTATATTTCTAGCTAATTCAGAAGCTCTCTCTGTTAGAAACTTAGCCCAATTTTCCTTGTGAGGTGACTCAACCACGTTAATGCCCCCTTCTGCCTCTCGTAAACATCTATGTCCCGGTGTTGCAAAAAGCCGCTTGTTAGAACATACAACAGCAAGTGTCACGGCAATAGATTCTCTAACCTGCCTCACATTTATAAGTCTTAGAAGAGAGTAACAGAAGCATAATAATTGACTAAAAACAAACCATTCTTTACCAAGGGACAAATAATTGTAGCATGACCAATTCATTTAACATCAAAAATATATTTGAAGAATATATATTTGGTCAAGAACCACTGATTTAATCTCTGATAAACATTGTAACTCATATATATTACTGACAAGAAGGGATAGTATCTTCCATTAACAATTGATATACATTCAGCAGTTTTCACTTGCAACCAGCATTAACTAGGCAAGAAAATCAATTAAACTGCATTCCAAAATACTTCTAGCAAATTGGACCAATCTGAGTGATATATAAGCCTAAGAGTCAAAGTCCACACAAGACGGCAGATGGAAAGGACGTCCAATTGTAAGATACATTATCCAAAGAAAGACATCTCAAAAAATAAAATTAGCCACGTGTATGTCAGAAGTTCATTAACTCCAACTAGATGGTCCTTGAAGCCCAGGTTGTGCTAAGAACTAGGGGAAGCAATAAATTCTTAACAAGAGAAATATAATGAACTGCGATATATATGTCATATGAGCAAAACCTCCATTCAATCAGATGCTTTTTTGCATTAGCTGCAGAGGATAGAATTTGCATGCACCCTAAGTCACAGGGCTACATCCTGAGGCATCAATAAATGGCCATTTATTGCAATCCTCAATATATGAATGACAATAGACAACATGACCAATTTACCTGTGCCAACAACCAACATGTCCATGGCCCAGGAGGTAGCCACTGACGAGGGCAAATGATATTGTTTAGAATAAATCAAACACATTAGAACAGCGAGCATCCTCTGTACAATTATTATTTAATACTTAACAGTTTCCAGGACAGACTCTGGTAACAACAAGAAACTTAGACAACAAGACACTAGAGGAACAGCAAACAAAGGACTGATATATTACAAGGTCCCTTCGGTGTGTCAATCATTCAGAAAGGAATTTTATCATAACGTATCCAGTGATCACTTCAAACCATCAGAGTACATCAATAATCAAGATTTACTATAGGAAACTTTGACCAAGAGAGTATAGAGAGAGAGAGAGGATCGGCAAAGTGTTTCTCTGATGAAAGGTCCCTTGAGCTGACAGCAAATTATTGGAAATCTTTTATCGTTATAAAGAGGAACCTTGCACTTAAAAATGTATATAAGAAGAACCTATGAAGAAAAAATTACTGTCAATCCGAACCGTGATCATTTAAGCTTATATGGTAGAGACTAGAGACCAACAGGCCTAAAGTTGATTCACAAATTAAGTCTCTGTTTGATTGTCAAGGAAATGAAGAAAAGTAACCAGCATAAGGGGGAGGGGGGGGCAAAGAAATGAAAACAATAATTTTCTCTTGTTTGGTTAAGGTAAGAAAATGGCAGAGTTTTGTTAACAAATTTGTTAGGATCTGCTAGTCATCCTGATCCACTAGATTCTGTTATCCTCTCCAAAATCGGTAAAATTACAATAGAGGAAAAGCTTTTGGCTTTCTAATGAAAAGTTTTACCTTTTCTTCCTCTTTATTTTTTCCCTATTAGTTTTCCTTTCATTTCCAAACAATGAAAAAGAAGATTCCACTCTGACAGAATTTCTTTCTCTCAGTTTCATAGCAACCAAACAGAAATGAGTCCTTCCAGGAATCAGGTAGCTTTGGATATCATGACTCAAATATTGTCAGTGTTATATGCAGCCATGATGACATCTTTAGGAAACTGACTTTGGGGAAATGAAAACAATTACTAATTTGAATCCTTTCTGCTATTTGTAATTGCAATCAAGTGAGAAAAAAATGATCATGCACAGAAATTCATTTGATCAGCCTAACAAGTAATATAGGTCAACACATATATACTCAACGTCATGATATGACCATTTTGCAAAGTAAACCTTACTTGGGCAGATGGATGACTCATTTTATCCAACAACTCTTCCAGAAGCTTATCATGGTATTGAACCTCTGCAATAGGCATTCTAGGCGGAGAGATTTCAATGAGTGCAACTGAAAGGAAAGAATACCTCTTGGCCACCACATTGCTTGCCATGGTTTCAGGCAAAGGTCTTGCCAAGCATTCTAAAATTCTTTGCCTCAGAAGAGGAATTTGCGTGCCATATTTTCCTTTTCCTGTAACTGCATATCGTATGCAAGCTGCCCACTCAGGAATTGACTCCACTGATGGTGTTACAATGATCTCCTGAAGCTGAAGCATCATCCAATTGTCCCAGGCTTCCAGCAGGCCATTTATATCAGAATGAAGCATGCCAGCCATGACTTCAGCGGCCACACATTGCTTTGATCTCTCTTTCGCACTAGAAAATTCCTTGAGTATGTCCTGTAGAGCAACTAGAACTGGTGTTCCACATTCCTGTATGAGACGCTTAAAAATCCTTGTAAAGTTGGAGTAAAATGTGTTTCCTCCCACTAGAAATTTCCATCTAGGGGTACGTGGCCATGACGCTACGAAGTCAAAATAGAAAAAAGTAATTTCTTTAGCAGCCGGGCTCAGAAAGGATGACGCTCCTCGATCACCTTTAGAAGCTGAACTCTCACTCTCAGCAATTATGTGGACATGGGAGAGACTGTTTAGAGTCTCATTGAAGAATCCCTCCTCCCTTAATATCTGATTCAGAATTTGTCCAACAGATGAGTCTTTATTTTCTTTGAGATCATCATAGCAAATTTGCTGTTCCTGACTGGAGATTTTATGTGTTGCTCCCTGTAATAGAGTGTTCAGAGCAGAGATTGCCAGCATTCTCGACTGAGGGAATTGACTTTTCAAATTTCTTAAAAAATGTCCTGATATGAGATAAATATTCCATCAGAGTTAGAGATAAAGAAATAGGTGGAAGTCATTTACCAGGCAGTATAAGCCTGTACTGGTAAATAATCACCAAAGCATAATCATAATATCAGCCAGTAATCAATCAACTTCCAGGCATACTGACCTGCAGTTTCCCCAAGAATCTTGGTAGATAATTGTAAATCACTTCTAGAAGCCAAAGTTAACAAAAGTAGTACTCTGTTAGCCATCAAATTATACCTGGGGAAAAAAAAGAAAATTTGTGCCAGATCCCAGTATTCAAGACATAAAGAGATCCACATGCATGTATTGCTAGAGAAAAAGCAAAAAATGTGACCACATATGAATCATAGGTGATACTTGATGTGTATAGTTTCGCAAAGTAACAAGCTATTTGAAAACTGTGCAAGTACATACATTTATGCTTCTGCATGCAAAAATTCATGAAAAGCAGATCTTGTCAGTACCTCCAGTGCAAGCCAGTTGTGTTGAAGCTCAAGGAACTGATATGAGAAAACATATCTGCAAATTCTGGGTTGTCCAGTTGGCCATTTGAAGTCTTGAACAAACTCCTTGGTATCCCAGAAAAGTGGATGTTGTATTCAACAAACAGCTGTTGAGACACCATGATGTAAACAAAATTTAAAGATAAAATCAACATATAACTTAAATCAAGTTTATTTCATTATAATGATGTACCTTAGTAATAGCTTTCTGAGCTTTCAGTGATTCATGATGAAAGCTTCAACAACAACATAATAAAAGTTAGATCAAGAGCTTCAGACGGCAATTTTACAGAATCATGATTTCGGTTGGAGAAAAATAAGCAAAATCAGAGCAACTAGCAAAATAAAGAGTAAAGATTACCTTGTTAAAAGACCCATGATAAATGAAGAGAATGCAACTGCATCCTGTTTATAGCAGAAAGAAAAAAAGCTGTTACTGAAGACAATATATACATGCACAATATCCACGTACTTTTGTCATGCATGCACACACAAACACATGTATATTGTGGGTTGGGGGTGAGAGAGAGAGAGAGAGAGAATAAAACAAACAATTGAATGCTAGTGGGTTACTGTTGTCAAATGATGGAGAACAGTTTGTGTTGCAAGTATGGTGCAAGAGCCTAGTACTGCATGTTCTTGTGTTTTTGGATTGCGCAAGTTCCCACTTAGGGTGAGAACACACTTAGCAATCAATACCGGCCAGCGTTTGAGCAACTTTGAAAGAGATCTTCCAGCAAGCCTAAATGTTTGAGGAAATAAAAATCAATGAGATACATTGAACCTACAAGCAGGAATATTAAAGAGGAAAAAAACACTAGCACTCCTTGCAATTCTTTAATAAGGAAAAATGGTATCCCATTCAACGGAAACATTGCACTCGTATAGACACAATAGGCACTCTATCATAAAAGTACATTAGCAAATCTCTCCCAGTAATTTTAAAAATTAATAACAAAAAAAAGGGATTGTCACTGGATAACAATAAAACTATGCCTTTAAACCAAAGTCCACCGAACCGGTATCGGAACCCGTACCGGTCGATTACGATACCGGATCGGTACCGTACCGATACATGGTACGCTTGGGCGTGCCAGTTCCCCCTTTTTTTAGCACACCTATTTTTTAAGTTATTCAAGTTTAATTAATTGGTAATCAATATTTTTCAAATTTTTCAACAATTCTAAGTCTAATTTGACATTATTTTGATGTTTTTTGATTTTTTATGATATTGATTTAACCTAAATAATGCATCCTTTTGTTTTAAAGTGATAATAATTAGTGAGATGTTACATGCTACAATAAGCAACATGAAATATCCTAAAATCAACTAGTGAGGTGAAAAATATAAAATAATACAATCAATCACATACCGCTATCAAAAATCTCGTCGAGTGGCGATATCTCATGGACATCCGGATCATTAGCATAGTCAGAAGGCACATCAGTCCACCCCACTAACCAAGCGGTGTAGTCTTGTATGTTCGTCCCATAAGAAATATGTTATAGGTGATAAGCACTCTTGAATCTCTCATTGAAGCTATAGCTCTGAGAGGTGTCCTGTATCTAATAAAACGACTGTAAAGGAGCATATCCGAATAAGCCGGCAGCAAAATCCGACCCGTAAGATGCTCCAGACTACTTAGGATAGTAATCGCCGGAAGATGCCTTAGATGCATCATATCCATATCCGTATCCGTATGGGTCATACGCTGCCTGTGGCTACGGATAATAGGATCCAGTTTACGACTCGGAATCTGATACATCTATGGATTCTACTCCAGATGTGAGGTTATCTGCAGCTACATCGTATCCTCCTGAATGACCTCAAAAATTTCGTCTTCTATATTCAATCATATTCTCATGGGCTCTACCAGATCGTGCACTATCCCTATCTTGTATAGCATGCGTAAACTGAGACTCACCGGTGAATTAAAGACCATCCTGCGACCGTGTCTTATAAACGATAGGCCCATGTCCTCCACTCCCTTTCTGGCCAGCAGATCTATGACCGCCAGAATTGCTGCTCATGGTCTCTAAATCTGAGTGAACTGGCTTCTCCACACTCTCCATGGGAGCTACAGGTGTCTTTTATTTTTTTGGTATGCTAAGCAGTTGTCTGCTTACCCTTCGTGCCCCTCTCCGCTTGGCTATATTGGGAGGATGGATGTCGCCCTTCTGATTGAGTCGACCGGGTGGCGTAGAGGCCTTGTCTAAGCATCTCTCGATCATATCTCTGAGAGGATATTTCAGATAAGGAGTTATATAGTGACCAGCTCCCCAGTAACCCTTATGGCTATGGCTGATCAACTAGAAAGATGCGTGGAATATTGCAATTGGCCTATTGCCCTGCATTGACCCTAGCCTCACTAACTACGAAACTGGCCGGTCGTGGAGGCGATCCTCGCTTATCAAGCTCTGGCTCCTACTGGTGGCCCACAACCGATCTGATCATAAGATCATCCTCATCAACAAAAACACTATGGATCGGATCTGTAAGCTCCACTTTTTGCTGAATGCACTTTAGCCTCAATCTCAAATTGTATTGAACATATATAAGGTCATTGAGATGTTTCTGTGTCAAAAAACTTCTATATTTGCTGTGGATGAGGGCGAAGATGGATCAGTTGCGCTCACAACCACTCGAGAAGACCGTCTAGAAGAGATTCAAATAGCTAGTCGCTTAAAATTTTTTGCGAACAAACCAAAATAAATCCACCATAAAAATATTCAAAAAATTACATATAAGATAATATCATATTAATACTCATCTAACGCCAGATAAATGTCCTCTTGATATGTAATATACCTGGATTCATTCTTTTCTTATATATGACAACTGCTAAGACTCCAAAGCTGCTAGTGCCCTTTCTAAATATTTTGGTCTGTTAAAAAAAATCATGTTGTAATATGTTAATAATTGAAGATACCAATTAACTTACATATGTCACTTATGTTAACTTACCTCTTCTAAACATAGGGCCATGACTGCTGGATCAAGCTCCATCTTGTAAATCACATTGCACAAAATGGCTAGAAATTCGTCATCCATATCGATTCCAGCTACGGTGTACTAAAACCTCGGATTTAAGTAGTATGCTACAGATAGAGTTCGATATTGTTTTAGTAAACTTGTACAAGTACAGAAGCATACTAATTTTTAATGTTCTTGCTTGCTAAATGCAAATCCTTACCTATCTGATAGTCCCACCGTTGCTCAATAATGTCGATGTACTCTTAGGCATATAGTGGATTTGTCTCTTTGATCTGAATCATTGTCCTCCATCATATGATATAAGAAGCCCATCTAGGGATACCTCTCACTGTCCACGACCCGAAACACTTCATGCAATGGCCTGATAGCCTTCTCTATCTTCTCGGCCCACTGCCAAAATATCAGCCTCATCACCAAGTCCTTGACAATGCTCCCTTTCATGCCGGCCCTTGCAAATCTACTTTCTTGCCACTCAGGACTACACACATTTGACGTATAGCTGTTTTTCTCTCAAGGCTATCAAGTGCAACGTAGTTGGTAGCAAACTATGCGACTCCTAGTATCAAGATCTCCTTCTTAGCATACCTTCTCATCAATGAAAGAACCCATGTATGATTATAAATATATATAATAATGGTTTAGGCTATCTCCATTGTCTGCTACACCCTATGAATCTTCGCAATGTCCATTAACATGAGGTCGATACAATATGCAGAACATAGGGTCCAAAAAATGTGGTTGTCGCTCCATCAAGATCTCTCCGGCAGCCTTATATTATGGCACATTATCAATGATGACCTGCACAACATTCTCCTCTCCTATCTGATCAATTACCTCCAATCTGAGAATATACATGGTGTTGCGCACTTGATCGGAAGCATCAACTGACTTATGAAAGAAAATTTTCATATCACAATATGTCAAGAAGTAGATAATGCTCCATCTGATAGGACTGATCCAACCATCACACATCACCATCAGTCCATATATGGGCGACTTGCTCTTGTATGAGACAATCTACTTCTCTAGCTTCTCATTATTGTTAAGAAGCTCACTGTAGATATCCTTCGGTATTGGAGGATCTACACCGGCATCGACAACCTATATGGAGAAAATGGCGCAGCTATAGTACATATTGTCTTCTACATTAACTAGAATATGGCTGAAATAGAACTAGGATCCAATAACTCACCAAATATCCTTCTTCTCAGCTTTCTTCAGCATTATGTCAAATCTTTGTTGCTTCGAATCCTTTTTGAAAAAGGCGTGTGGATCTAAATCATGGATAGTGGCTCCTGGTGGAATCTCTCTAGATGACTTTTTTTTGCTACCAAAAGCCTCAGCATAGATGCATTACAGCCACCAACTCTGCTAAGGGCCTCCCCGACTGAGGTTTTCCTGAACTCCGGATCTACTTTGCTGCTTGTAGAATCGGAGTCCGACTTGTAGTATGAGAGCCCAAATTGAGCTCTATGCCTGAATGGCAGCAATGGATCTATGTCTCCTCGTCATCTGGAGCAGACGCCTCCTCTGACTCTCTCGAGTAATAGGAAGGTAACTCTGTTGCTTGATGGTCCACCTCTGCCTTCTTCTTAGCAACACTCTCCTTCGCTACTTTGAAATCAGCGAAATGCTTCTTCATCAGCTGTCGAACTTCTTATGAGCATTTTTGGCACATACATAAGTTGAGATAACTCCTAGCTAAGTGTTGCTTGAACTTGGTTACTCCTTCTCCCTTGAACTCTGTGTTGCACCAGTTACACATTCAATGGTGCCGACCCGAGAGCATTTGCCCATGATCTCAACCAATGTCACGCTCTGGCTTCTTTTTCTTCAATGGTTTCATTCCTGCAGGTTTATCAAGTACATTAATTTATCAATTATTTAAAAATAGCAAAATTTTATTACAATGAAGGTAATTTTTTTAGTTCAAAAAATATATCTGATTTATCTAATACATAATCCAGAATCGGCGGAACCGTCCCGAATCGGATGGTTCCGTCCGTTCCAAGTCGTCCCGGCGGCTCACCGAGACAGTTTCGGCAACAGAAACAAAAACCGTTGCCGGAGGCAGAGAAGAAAGAAAGAAAAAGAGAGCGAGCAGGGGAGGAAGAGGGAGGAAGGCTGGTGGAGGGTGGAAGAGGGCCGGCGAAGGCCGGTGGAGGGTGGCGGTAGGCGGAGTCACAGCTGTTCTCCTATTTCATTCGAAATAAAGATCCAGCCGCTAAAAAATTTTAAACTTTTTAAGCGAAGTCGGCAAATCGCTTGCCAACTTCACTTAAAAATAGCAAATTTTTTAATTTTGCGATTTTTAAGTAAAATCGGCAAGCGATTTTGTCGATTTCACTTAACAATCACAATTTTTTTAGCGTTCAGGCCCCCCTATTTCAAACGAAACAAGAGAATGGCCGCGGCCTCCACTACTGCCCCTCCATTGGCCTCCATCAGCCTTCCACTCTCCTCTTTTTCTCTTCTGTTCGTCCTCTCCTCTGCCTCTTCTACTATCAGTACGGGCCCGCACCGACTCGTCCTATCGGACCACTAATACGATGCCCGATACCGATTCCGCCAACGTTGCATAATACTATTTTTTTATAAATTTTTATTTATAGATTTTTAATAAATTTTAAATTAAAAAAATATGTTTAAATACAATAAATTCAAAAAAAATATTTTTTATTCAAAAAATACCTCTGAAATATGTATTATGTACTACTAATTTTCATAATTTTTGGTATTAATGATATATTTTTAATTTTTTTAAAATTTAAAAAATAATTTTTAAATATAAATATTTTAAAAAATTAATTTCAGCTTAGATCCATGTAGAACCCAATAATGGATGCTACATATATTTTTCTAAGCTCGTGGGCATGCATCAAAGGCTACTTATTTCTTAATTTTTTTCAAATTTAGGCTTGGATATTCCTTTAATCGCGCTGAATCGGTGTGATTTTTGTCGTGGGAGAAAGGGTAGACATTTAGAAAAAAAATAAATGTTGGGAAGACCGGAGAAATTTCTCGGGCCTTCCTAACATCCTCTAATAACAAAAGAAAGGGGGAGGGGGCCTGATTCCGAACTGGCCAATTCGAGACCGGTCCCGATTTTAACAGCCGAACCGACCCGGTCCCCCACCGGGTCGGCTCGGTATGGGCCGAACCGGGCGGTTCGGTCCAGTTTGGTTGACCTTGGTTTAAACCTTCAAAAAGCTCTCATTATTTTTGAAAAGCTATTATATAGAAAAAAGATAATCAGAAGCACTTATGATTATGAACATTCAATCAATGCTCAAGTCATCAAGCAAATCAAATAACAACCATCAAAAGAAATGCCTCGTCTTCCATCAGTAATGGTGAATAAGCTGTGCAGTGAAATCACTAGAAAAGTAGCAGACGTACAGTATTTTACTTTGCATATTGAAAAATAAATGTGTTGGAAATTCAAATTAAGAAACTGTAAGATCAGATCATTGAAGGTAACTTGTAAGAAACAAAGGTATAATCTACTATTGAACTTACGAGCGAACTGTTTCATAGTTGTGCAAAGAGAGATCTAGAAGATCCTCCATAAGAACAATCACGTGCTCTGAAGGAGAGATGTTGCTATCTGTACGAAATTTATGATACGACGATTGTGAAGATCTCCATGTATTAAGCATGTATGCCTTGTCAATAAGTGCCCACCTGGGCCTGGAAACACGAAGCATAACTAGCCTCTTAGAGCATAAAAATAACCATAAATTTAATGCTCTAGTCACATGATACCGCCACTTATTGACAAAATGAGCTATCACCTTTTCTTTCCTTGGGCATGAGAAAACACAATAAAATTACAAGGAGGCTCAATTAAAGCAGCAGATTCCAACTTCCATGCCTGAATGTGATTTGACCATTCTTTATATTCCAAGCTTCCTATATGTATATTATGCAAAGAATAATAGCAGAAAGGTCATAAGCACAATATCTTGTGAAGTCAAAAACACTAATGAACAACTTGCAGGACTCCATAATGTACTTTATTTGGTTGCCGTGTTCGTACCAAAATTTGCTAAAGCATCCATAACATGAATGGTAAGTATTAGAAGTATGCTATCATCTGTTCTTTCTTTCAGTAAATATCTGTCAAACATGTAGCAGCAAATGAGCTTTAGCAAGACAAGAGAAAAGACTAAGAAATACTATCAGGCATCAAGCATTACTTGCAAGCTACATGTATATGATGAGCAGCTCTTTCCCTCATTTCTGAGCTACCAACAGACAAGCCAATTGCTCCCGATATTAAAAAGTCACTATGATTCATATCTTCAGTGCCCTTGTTCCAATATGATGGACGCATATCAGGCAAGCATGACATCACGCCTTTCAATGAAGAGTAAACACGCAACAAAGTCACCTTCAGGTGTTCCTTCTCATCGCCTATGCAAACAATTGCATCAATAATTATAGCAACACTTGCAGAGTAATGCAAATTGGCACACGATTGATCACCAGAAATTAAACAACTTTCACAATAGGAATGAACCCGAGCAGCAGACCAACACATAGACTCTTAACTGAATTAAGTAACAAAAATTAATGGCATAGAATTGAAAATTCTAATGCAATAAAAGATTAGATAGGCAATCTTAGTCAAGAATTCTCCAACAAAATTTTGTGATTGCTCTTTTGTTTTTTCATGAGCTTAGCCTAGGATGGCAATCAATGATAAATTCCAAAAGGTCATCATACATAAATGGGATAAATCCTGGTTTCTAAGGTAATTCAATTCCTTGAAGGGGAAAAAAGAATAATTCCATGAAACACCTAATGCATTATGTAACGAAATACAACAGTTTGCCAGTATCTACCATTTAGGGAGATATTTGGATTGGGTTCTTTCATCAATTCAAGAACTGCTAACAGGAACATTTTAAAAAAAAGGAAGATACGTTATATTTACCTGCCTCAGAATGCATTTTCGTCTGACATATTCTGAGAAGATCATCCAAAGCAGATTGAAAATGAAGATCTAAAAGCTCATTTGCAAAAGAGAGTTCATCTTGACTAGGAATGTGCCACTCGGGGAGATAATTGAGCTTCTTTTTTATTTCATTTTCATAATCTTTGGAGCAAACCCAGTCTTCCAAAACAGAAGAAACAGGCTGACAAGAGAAAGGCCTACACAACCAAGATTATACATCAGTGTATGTAAACATTGACCAGAAACTATTTAGTCTGCACAAATATATGATGTCTAATGACAGGAAATGATAAATTTCTTCATACTTGTGCTGGTTGATGGGGTAAAAGAGGACCAGGCTTCCAAGGAGAGAGCGAAGGACATGATCACCAGCTCCATTGACCTATCATTTGGAAGCTACCTCAGCATTACCAGAGTTAAAAAGAATTAAAAGAATTAAAAAAAAATACATAAACAAAGCATCAAAAAATTAACTGAGTACAAGTAGTCATTAAAAAATGATGCAGCATGAAATTAGCTTAAAACCTTCCATGACGGGGCCTGAAATGCTGATGCAATTGCTTCTTTCAGTTCATCCTTGTAATGAAGCAACACAGGACCCCCATAACTAATGGCTATTGCCAAAACTTTTAGAAGGTACTCAACTGCTGTTTCCAGGGCTGGTGAAAGTGTAGCCTGCAACTAAATGAAGTTCACAACAGAACATTAAGCAATAAAAGGGACATTATAACTATTTGGTATAAAACAAACCTTGGTAGAAGATGATGTACCAGAAGATCCTCCACCAAAACCTGAAACCGGTATTTCTCTTAATGAGGTGGTTATAGCCATTAGGATTGGTTTAATAAGGTGGATTCCTGCCTCTTCTGGATTAGAATGAACACAGGCACAACAAAGAAGCCCAATCTCTACTGTAGCTCCAGGAAGGATGTTTGTGTTGACAAACTTGGAAATTTTCTTTAGTGACTGAAAAGTTTTACAAGGGAAAAAAGGGAGTTATAACATCACCATGATCTGAAACGGAAGAGAAAATGATGGCAACTAAACAGCTTGACAATAATAACAAAAACAAAAACCTGATTAAACAAAGGTGCAGACAATTTCCCAAGCAGGATTTCCAGCATGAAGAAATAGAATGAATTGTCAGCAACAAGAAACGTTCCTGATGTTAATGATGTCTGGATACCCTCATTCCTGCAGGTTCCATAAAACAAAGATGATTTAACTAGTAATTGGATTTTATCTATATATAAACATGGAAGAAGCACTAGCATGGAGTAAAGATATCCTAATCCATGAATGGAGCTACTTACACGACATTACTTGTTTCCAAATGTTGAAGCAGAGAAAATAAGCGACAAAAGAACTCATCTAGCCATTCTGATAAACTGATGGTTTGCAGGAATGCAGGCCCATCATCACTACCACCCACCATAGCTAGCTGAAATTACAAACAAATAGTAAGATCAAACATATCTACATTACTAAAATGAGACGTACAAAATGTACATTGATACTTACGTTGGAAAAAATAGAACCAATTAATTGCATGGTTGCTAAGGTCTTTGGTGGATCATTAGCATCCATACCAAGCAATGCATTAGAAAGAGATACGACTATAAGATCCATGTAAGCATCAGCAGTATCCCGGTCATCAGTTTGAGGGGGAGCAGAAACAGAAGCAAGAAAAAGTGAACGGCCAGCAAATGCCACTGATGTGACAGCAGTTTTCAGCTGGTGAGTAGCTGTCATCTTGTTCACATCAAAAAAAAGTAGCTGTAATCTTGTTCAGAAACCAAAAATATAACTCATCTGTAATCAAAAGAAAAAGCTTATAAAGAAGAAAACCCTCAAGAAAATTATTGTTGGTCTTGTCACGTCTAGATGTTTATAATAAATTAAGTGGCTGAGTAGTAAGTATCCAAAAATGCTAGATTCATCTAGAATACCAGCAAGCTAGTCAGTTCCAGAGCATAAAAGAAGAAATACTTACAGTCTCTAAGGCCAATTGAAATCTGGATGCAATAAATGGAAGGACCAAAGAGGGCTCCACATATGACAAAATTGAAGTTGCTACAGCAACTGTTTTGGCAAGGGATTCATTTTTGCTATACTGACCACGATCAATTAATTTCAGTGTCACTTTGACAAAAGCAGCCCTTTCTAGATTTCCCAAACATGAATCAACCTGTTTCCTTTCTCCTGTCTTACTGCATATATGTAATTTTAATCAGACAAATTTATGTGGACTGAGCATTGAGGATTTATAACTAACTTGCATCAGCATCTAAATTGACTTCTTACAGCTGCTCATCCTTAAGGCGCTTTTGGAAGCTAATCACCAAGTGCCGCAAGAAACGCTCCAATGAGTATGTCCAGCGACCTCCATTAGAAGGATGGTAATATCTACATTGCCAGAAACTACCATCAATTTAATTCTGAAAGGAAGTGATATCACGAAAAGGCATCTCTAAGTGAAAAGTGATCTGAAAGAGGTCAGAAACGGACTGTTCTAATAATTTTGCCAATCTCTCGAAGTACTCTTGAGCCAAACTACCAGGCTTTAAGAGATGCACCTGAGATAATACGATATATCATATAAGTTAACAAACTAAAATATACTATGCAAATTTAGCAGAGTTTCAATTGAATTCATATTTCCTTATGATGGATACATGAGTCCTTATGACAAATTAATTTGGCATAACAAAAGTACAAAAGATGTCTTACAATTGACTTTGCTATAGCCTCAGCAGGTGTGCCTGTCTTGCTGGGAAACAAGAACCACGTATTCCTAGGGACCACTAAAGGGAAGGCATATGATCCATTCCCATTTGAAACAGGAACCTGAGCACACCAAATAGCATAACATTAGAGCAGATATATCATCTCAGCCTATGTGACCATGACTGCAGATGAAGAAAAGTGAAATAGCAAAATGCATTTAGGCTTAAAAACATAGCAAATTACATGAGGAAGTTGGTTTTACTTTCTAGGTTTAACTTATACCATTGGCTATCTTACTAAACCAAGGTCCGAGTGTCACTATGGTACATGCCTTGCTACTGACACTCAGCATAGGGGCTGTACCAGTACAGTGCAGTATACCCCTTATCAATCAGTACAACAAACCATGTACTAAATATAAGTGCCAGACCAAAAGGAGTCCAAGAAGCATTTCAAACAAATAAACACCAAAACAACCTCTCCACATGAGCAGATAAGGCTGCGTGCATCTGATCCACTACATACCCCGTAGTGGAGGGAGCCTCATGCATAGGACACTCTTCATGTTGTCTCGGATACTACATAAAGAAGTAAACTACCTAAAAATCATGTTAAAATGTTGACCAGTTAGGCATAATCTTTTTCTCTTTTTCTATTGCCTATCTCAGCTAGTATGCCACACAGTCATCAGGAAAACATCTTGCCTCACCTCAAACATGTTTAAGAATCGTGTAAAAAGTGCTGGCAAAAAACCTTCCCAATCAATTGACTTGCAACTCTTTGTACAACGCGCAATGACAGAAGCCCACTGAATATCCCAAAATTGGCAATTTGGTACAGAATCCCAGAGATCAAGACACTGCTTAAGCCAAATGCTGCAGCCAGAAGTAACAATGGAAGGCAAACAAATAGTTGCAGATGGTGGAGAAAAGTAAATCATGTAGCTCTTATATATGTTTTTCATGTACCTTGTAAAGTAGTTCCGATTCTCCAAGTTCATGGGTAGAAAGAGTCTCACAAATCCAGCACCTCAAAGGCTGAATTATGCCATGGATTTTCCATTAAAGCGCTGCTAATTTTAAGTGACACAGAGAAGTGCAACCAAGAGGAAAGCTAGTGAGCAGGATTACAACTTTATAATGTTCAAATTCAAGTAGAATCCCCACAATTGATTGCAACTTGTAATTTCGGCAGATACATGGTGTTGTTTGTCTGCATGGATCTAACTTCTAATGATGAAAAGACAACATTATTAGAGCCAGAAAGAAATGCATGCCTCTGGAACACTAATTAATCACACATACAAAGGGGAAGTAAAGTAAAATGCAATATCAACACTGATTAACTGAATAACATGGCAAGTGAATGGCATGATAAATGATTGTCAATCTAACACTATAAAATACAGATTTGAAGAGATGCATATGAAATATTTATTCATTGCTTGTATCAAGAAACAAAGGTAAACATTGCCAACAGGGACTGCTGACATCTCTTGAGCCAAAAAGATGCTTGCTCGAATGATTCTTCTAAATGTTGAAACAAGGGCTTATAGGTCAATTACGTATCACATTAATGTAGACCTAGCCACATTAATTATCTGACTTCCTTTTTTAGGCTCCTAGTAATCAGCCCAAAGTTGGGCTGGCCCAGTTGGGTAAATGACTCGGGTTTGCATCAAGTAAACTGACCCACTACTAGTGTTGGTTAATCCTTGTCCAACATGCTGGCAGGTTAGGTTGGACTTGTGTCAATCCAATGCTGAACTGCCACACCTAGTAGAAGTCTACCTGACCCACTGGCACATATATTTAATCATCTACTGCATGAGAATTGTGCATTGGGGGCCCATCATTGATTTCCATCAATTCTAAATTTTAATTGGAATCATTGGTGGGATTCTAGTATTTTCATCATAGCCTTGTATCTCTGTGGTAGTTGGAAATGACATTGGTATTATTTTTTCCCGGGCAACTCAAGTTCCTGAAGACAAGCCACATCGTTAAAATTATGGTGTAACAGAGATTTAAGGGCCCACCTGAGCAAATGGTTAGAACCTGCAACAGTCTACAAAAATTAGAAAGATTCTAGAACATCTAGTTTCTACATATATATCTAAGATGGCCTTGGGCTAGTTGGAAAGATCCCTTCGAGATCTATAATCATGAAGTCGATATTTTCAGCCCTTGGTCAAATTCACTTGTTTTGAGGACCAAGACTGGCTAAAGACTTCAGCTGTAATTTAGCGGCAAATTTGTTCCAGTTTATGTGACATTAGTCATCCACTAGGCATTGTTTAGTTAAAAGCTGGAGATACAGTCAAGATTAGAAATTCTCTAGGGTTACTATTGTTGGCAATCTATTTAAAAAGCTATCAGAAGGGTTGCAAGCAGATTGGTTCTTTTGAGATTTAACAATTATGAGATTTAAGGATATATATACCATGGTCTACCCCGCATTTTCTTTTCTCCTCCTCTTGACCCTCTTCCTATTCTTCTCCTTCTATAATTAATATTCACTTCTTCCTAAAGATTCTAGGGGTTCTCCAAGTTCACATTCCACATCACATTGCAATGAGTTAGATCCTTCTTTCTTGATGATCAACTAACTATTGCATCAAACCATGCAATGTGCTTCATATTATGATAAAAAAACCAAGGCAGTCAAGCAAATACAGCTATTTAACATGGGAATAGTGTAATAAAGTACCTAGTGCTTGCCATAAACAATAAATAATTAGTCTATTGATTGCCTAATAAGATAGGCACTACAACTCAACAATTCTTTATAATTCTAGCCACTACAAGTCAACAATTGCCTTTAATCTGTTGTTCACCAATATAAATTCACCTTTCTTATGAGTCATCAAGATAGATATCTTGCACCTAGCATGCCTTATAATCCTAGCCACTACAACTCAACAATTGCCTTTACTTTGTTGTTCACCAATATAAATTCATTTATCTTATGAGTCCTCAAGAGAGATATTGCATCTAGCATGCCGGGTGATTTTCCCCTAGATCTAGATAAATTCATTTATTTTATGAGCCCTCAAGATCGATATTTTGCATCTAGCATGCCTTATAATTCTAGCTTTAATCCGTTGTTCACCAATAATTTCATTTATCTTATAAGTCCTCAAGATAGATATCCTGCATCTAGCATGCCAGGTAACTTTACCCTAGATCTAGATTGACTTTTCCTCTTCTTATGAGTCCTCAAGATAGATATCTTGCATCTAGCATGCCTTATAATTCTAGCCACTACAACTCAACAATTGCCTTTAATCTGTTGTTCACCAATATAAATTCATTTATCTTCTGAGTCCTCAAGATAGATATCCTGCGTCTAGCATGCTGAATGCTTTTCGCCTAGATCTAGATTGACGTTTTGTCTTCTTCTTCTTTGTTTGAGGAGGTTCCGACTTCTGCTCAATGATTAAGAATTACTATTTTGCTGATTTCCGCTTTGATCATGATTAATTCTGATGATTGGCTGTTGCAAGCCAAGTTAATGAGAATTCCCCTGCTGGTGTTGTTATTTATATTAATTTAACCATCACGTTCAGAGTAAAACTCAGATTTTTCACCAGAGAATTCTCCAGAATCAACATTGACAAATGTTCCACAACCCTAGGGTTCACCTAAAACCAACAAGACACAGCACCAATTCAAAAGATTATGCAATGTAAAGACTCAAACATGAAGTCTATAGACCTTAGATGTTTTATATAAGTCACATAAGATGATCATGATATAGATAGGATTAGGCTCATTGGTACTTGGTCAATATTTGTGTTTGAGTTGTCAGCTAAAATGTTTCCAACAATCAAAAGTTCAAAACCTAGTTTTTTTTTTTCTGAGACATTCAAAACCTAGTTCACAGCATTACGTTGATTAAAGCTAACCTCCCAAAACCTAAAGGTTCTAATTCAATTCTTTCTGGAGTTTTTAATCTTTCAAGACTTTTTGTTGTCCTTACTAGTTTTTAAATGTCATATGCCTAACCATCTACCTTCCACTTAAAGTTAAGTGGCTACTGATCCCACTGTAACCTTTCATCAACCTATGGAATACCACCGATATTAGGAACTCCTAAACATAAGAATGCTGACAAGTTTTGCAATCAAGTTTCATAAAACAAAGAAAATGGATGGGCTACACTTGCAAAAAAAAAATAATAATTTGTAGCATGGTTTCTCCAAAAGAACCACCCCACCTGGATTTCATATCAGCAAGGTGAGGTGATAACTAGTTCTGTTCTCTTTTTCATTATCAAAGGCCAGGCCAGCAATATCATTGACTGTAATGTTTCTGGTTGACAAGAAATTTCCCAACCACCAAGTCATGCATGACAATAAACTTAAAAACCAATGAAGAAAAAAGCAGGTACCTGAACTCTGACCATATTTCAGAAGCAGAACCTGCAGGAAAGAACATCCGGCAGGATTGGATAAGACGTGTGACAGTTTCAAAATGCCGCTGCCTCAATCTCCATCCCTCAGGGCCTGTATTTCTGCTTAACATAAACATACTCAAGTTTTAAAAAAAAGGTGATCCAAATTTGAACCAAAAATTCAGTTAGTGAGATAACTCCGCCATAATAAAGACCAGCTACATCCTTAAAACAGTAGGTCACGCAAGAAATTCACAAGTCAACAATGAAAGAAAATGATGATACAAAGGCAAAGCTCCAGACAAGTACTAAGAGAAAAATAGATTCATGATCTCTGCAATTTGATTTGCCAAGACAGCAAAAGTTCATTCAAAGAATAAGGTCGCTATGTACATTAAACCATTTGGATTGCATCCACATGAGAATTGTTATGACTACATAGTTCTATAAGCAAATTTTAACCTGATATTAACCCTCTTAGTGGTCTCGAGTTCCTAAATGAAATGGTTCGGGATGCAAAAAGGACCTGTCATCAAATCTAGACACCAAGATGGTGGATCAGGAGATAGCTAGGCAGATTAAACAAGCATCCAAGAAGTAACCTCCAACACTAAGTTTCCTTAGTCTTGTAGAGAGTCTAGAAGAAGAGAGGAGAAGACACATTTTATGCACAGTGTTAGATTTACCATGGGACAGTTACATGCTAAAATACCTTCCTAGTGTGCAAATTGTGTCTTAACTTAATAACACCTCCAAGCGACAGTAGTATATAACTAAATCTAATTTGACATAGGGCAGCACAGTGCATAAGGCTCCAGTCATTGCAGCATACAAAGAGGATATATTCATGTTTCGAACCCATGACACCTATGTTGCAATGGAGCAACCTTACCGTTGTGCCAAGGTGAGATCTCTAATCAGATCTTCCATTGTTCTCCTTGACTACACTGTCATTCCTTTTTCTCTAATCAGATCTCTTGTTTCCAGGAGAAGGTTGCTTTAAATTTCCCAACTTCCCAATACCACATACAAGTAAGGTTTCATCTAAGTGATAGTCATGATCATCAGCTAAACGATAGAGATGAATAGGCATGAGGATTCATAACTATATATTATGGGCACTTGAACATTTCAAAGTTAAAAAATCCAAGGATGACTTACTCCTGGATCATGAACAACATGAGAATACACCACGAAGATCTGAACAAACTGGAAGAGTTAAATGCCTCTATTACTAAGTTGACAGTGACTTACATAACTACAAGATGTGCGCATGCTACACAATATACAAGAACAGCCTTGATGATGCGTTTGCTTTGAGGATATGAAGCAGTAGGACCGGAGGGTTAAACAGGAAAAAATCACCGTTTAAAGTGTGTGTGCATCAAAGTGTCGTAGAAAGGTCTCCACTGAATGCTCATTGACTTCGTTAATTTCTTTCCATGGTTCTTCAGCAGCTTGACTAAGATATTTCCCCATCTAACCTAAATAACATAAACGAAATTCAGAATCACACTACAACAATAAAGCAAAATTTCATCAAAAGCAGAACATACCAGTTGAATCCCATTCATATTATAATGGCATAAGTATCATGCTTACCTGAGCATAAAGCTTGTTCTCTGATGCATGAAACACCTGCAAACCAAACTCCACAATCTCCTTTACATCTGCCGGAGAAACTTCACTTTTTGCTTTTAAGAAACTAGAAAAGATTGGAAAAACAAAAGGTGTGACCCCACGGCAACAATGAACAGTTAAAAAGTTAATTAGAATAACCAAAAGGATAAACAGGAGGAAAAAGGAAAGATGGATTGATAGAGCAAAACAACGAGGGCATCCATCCTCACATTCCATGAAAAACAAAACATGAGTCAAGAACAATTAAAACACCAAGAAACGAACTAGAACTTGAAAATTGAAACTATGAAATCCAACGTCATCAAATCTTAGAAAAAAAAACAATCTTTAGCATTTACTATTAACCGTCACAAATTTTCGCTCACTAAGACCGTCAAGAAAACCAACACTGAGCTCAATATCAAACAAATTTATCAATTTGAAGCGCCTGAGACGACAGAAAACAATCAAAGATAAACCCTAGAAATCAAGAACGGGGGCAAATCAAGAAACGAGTGAAAGAGGTGGGGAGGAGAGAAGAAAAAAGAGATAAACAAAGGATCGACTCACAGGCCGATGATGGAGATCCACTCGAGGGTGGAGTAGATGGAGTCAGGATCATCCGGCCGCCACGAATCCTTCACGGATCTCACCACGGCGGCGAACGACTCCGCCTCCCTCTTCGTCTCCTCCGCCACCGGCGGCGGAAGCCATGCGTTGTAGAGATGCATCCCCCCCCCCCCCCCCCCGTCCCTCGCTCTCTCCTCTCTCGCCGTAAGCTGCTTGCTCGGGAGTAGGCGATTTCTTGATTTCGTGCGCTGGGGACCGGTCACATATTTATCCTGCTCTCCACTGTCCTCGTCCTCAAGGCGAGAAGCGCAGTACAATATTTCTCTCGTTTCGTCTTTCCCCGGGGGAAGACGCGCAGGCTTGACTGCCTGTACGAACACAGCGGGTCACCGGCGTTGACCACGTGTCTTATTTTGATTGGTGTGAGAGAAATAGAGCGGTCGGAAAGGCTAACAAGTCACGCGGGCTTTTGTCTTTTGTAGACCGTCCTTTTTTTTTTTTCCGGCCTGGTGGTTGGTAGCAACTGGGAGTCTGGGAATATAGTGCGATTTGGGTAAAAAAAGTTCGCCAATTTACCCGTGTTCTAAATAGTTTTCCAATTTAGTCATGTCAAAAAAACTTTGTTGCTAAATTGATTTTAACGATCTAGGAGATAGGTGAGTTGGCTTTCCATTAGTCAGGTAAAAACATCCCATATTTTTTGTTCCCAAAATACATCATTATATGCTAATACACTAATAAATCCTAATTGCTCACTTGTTTTCTTTGTTTCCGACGAACCCTAACCAAGGTGGTATAGTTGTAATCCCCGCCCAATTTTGAGCCAAAAGATTGACGAATTCTGGTTGGACTTTTATATTTTTCGCTTAAAATTTTCTTCTTTTTCTTTTAGTTGGTGAGTTTTACATTCTTTCTCACCAACAATTCTGGATATCTTGATCTATGTTTCTCAAAAGATACATTTCACATTATTTTTGGATATTAAAATTTTTATCTTTTTTTATTTTTCCAATACTTGACTATGTAAATCTTGTATTGATCTCTAAATATGTTGTTGCAGTTTGTACAAATTTGGGTGATATAACTTCTTTTCTTCTAACTTTTTTGGTGATCAAAATTTAGTTATATCAATTTGGGTTTTTGGATTAATGTATTCAATATTGTTGCCTCTTGTGCAACAGTATCGATTTTTGAATAGTTAGGAGATAATAGATTTCAGAGCTACTTTCTAATGCTTAAAAGAATATGGATGAATTATTTTCTCATCTACGTATTAAAAAGATAATACTTATCCAAAAAATGCATATTCCCGAGTAAGTTTCATGCTCCCCAAAGAACGGGCTCTTAAGTTATCATGCTGGAAGTTAGCATGCCTAATGATTTGGCCACCATCCAATATTTAGGCTTGTTTAAGCAACCAAATAGAATTGGACTGAATTTTATGCTGCCCTCATGAATTGAGTAAGCTATTTGGGTATGACCAATGTTAATCCAACACCTCTATTCCGAATCATCTAGAGGAAAATTTTTAAGACCCTGCTATTCTTGGAGTTTAAAACAGGATTTTTTATCACAGAATGTGAAGCTAAGCCCAATCCATGTCACCTGGACCTTTCCCCACCCATTTTTCTAGAACCAAAAAAAAAACTATTTCCCTCCCTACTAAGGATATGTTTGGAGGATTGGGCTGAAAATCCTATAGCATTCTTGGGTTAGGCCAGTACAACCAACAAAATTATAGGATTGTAGGCTGAACTAGGTTTATATTTATAAATATCTAGGAGTAGCTTTAGAGTAGACCAGTCTGAATATAAGGAGAAAGAAAAAAAGGTATGCCGGCCTTTTTGCTGGTTACACCATTCCAATCTATAAATTTTATAGAATTTTCAACCCAATCATCCACTCCAAAAAAATATATGTGAATCCTGTTGGATCGTACATGATTATCTAAGCAACCTTTTATGTGGGTCTTTCTTTCTTCCTCTTAACAAGGCATACTAACTTGATAGTATCCGACCTGTCATGATCCCGGCCGAAACTATTTTTTACAGGAATAGAACTTGGACGGACCAATAGGCCAATTTCTGAAAGATATTGCTACATAAATACGCAAACAGATCCTTCAAAATAAAAAGGAAAAAAATCCTATTATCCTACTAGCCATGGTCTGCTCTGTCTGGATCATATACATAATTAACATGTCCAATTGTTGCGTCCAATTCTCCTCTGTTGAATCATGCTCCGCAAGCTACGATGCCCAATTTCTATTAGAAAATTCTGCCGATTCTCACTGGATTTTTCAAACACGTGCAAAGCACGTGCTCACAGATATAATCAGAGTTTGTTTCACCTTCAAGAACTCCAGGTCAGCCCAGGCGGACCTGACCTCACAGATATAATCAATGCATATAAAAGTCTAAAGGTAAATCATAAGAAAAATTAGTACTTGTAAAGAATGAAGCATGCTATTCATTCCGGGGGAATAAATTTTAACCGTTCTGAAATTATGACAAAACTTGGCATTTGACCATAAGATTTAATGTTGTATGCTTGTTCTCAGAGACAATAAGATGCATTGCAATGCATGGTGACCAGGCTAATTCCTTCACCCAATATCAATCATCGGAGCATAACACTGGAAAACTTGTCAACCTCACATAGGTCCTTTTAATCCAATGTCTTCCGCCCTCTGTTCATTGATCATGAACAGAAATTCTCATACAAGTCATGAAATCTATATACATTATTGACCTTTTTCCTTATCAACTTAAGCTTTTGAGGTCAATTGATTAGTCATGCTATCAAAAAGCTCGGTTTTGTTAGAAGCCTGGATATGCTTTAGTGAAATACAGCACTATGCTCCCCTTAAAGACCATTGTAAAGAGACTGAAACGAGGCCTTGCCCTGCCATTCTTAATCAGGTGAGTAACTAACTTGACGGTTAGTGAATATTTGGCTGATAATGCTTCTACCTTTAAGAAACCTAAGTTCACTACACACTGCATGTTGAATTATAATCCATACAAAAAATATATTTAATTAATCACCAAGAAATATATAATAACATTGAGGTTGCCTGCTAATAAAATAAACCTAACAAGCCTATTAAATACAACCTGATGAATGTATATACTGACAAATCAGTAAACAAAAATATTCAAAGTTTATGCATCCAAAGGGATCCATTCCAATTCAAGTTCCATCTCTCCAGACTCCACATTTTGCAGCTTTAGAAACACCTCTTGTTTTACATTCCCATTAATGATGTTTACAGTGCTATCTTTGATTAGCGCATTATCACTTGTTTTAAACCACTTCCCAATCTGCATGTCGCCAAGAAGCTTGGCATCCCCAAATGCCATGGCAGCTGTTACCATTGGTTGGAGATCGACCTCAGCTTCACCCATTATATCATCAGCAGAGAACACATCATGATCAAACACTTGCTGCTTAGACGAGAGAGAACCAGATGTCATATTCCAACACAATTCTTTATTAGATTAAAGTTGAGAGAGAAATGCCAGATTCTGTAGGCAGAGTCTGTAGGCAGAAATATGTTTTTCCAGAAAAAATGAGTGTGAGTTGTGCGATTACTGGGTATATTTTGAATTTCCCCAGAAAAAAAGGAGTATGAGTTGGGCAACTAGTGGGTATACTTCGAAGCATAGAAAACTCATTTATATAAACTAACCAGTTTCAAAGCCCCATAGCATCGAGGAATTGATAGCGTAAGCTCCTCATTCCATATTGGGTTTAAATTGCTATTTTTTACTGTTGTCTGCACCCTCTGCAAGAATCCATCATCTAATTAGCATCCAGATTCCCCATTTTTAGTAAAGACTGTATAGCATGAAATAAAGGTGAAGAACATAAATTGTTGATATATTCTTCTAAATAAGTAAGACTTTCATGCACCAGAGAAATAACTCACCTGCTGCCCAAGGGTTAAAACAACATATGGGTCACTAGTTAGCATATCTCGAACAGCTAAATTTGTGCCTCTTATCACCTTTACCCTTAAAACTCCAATGAATTCCCCCATGTCTGCCTGTGATCATTTGACAACCTCATGACTAAGTTATCGTAAGGTATATTAATTAGCCAATAAACCCCATCACACAAGTGTGACAAGTGATATGCTAATAATAAGAAACAGCAAATACATGTATCCGTAGATGCATAGAACAGAGCCTCAAATACTTCCTTAAACTATAAAATACAAGTATATGAAAGATGACTCATGACTTACTGCCTTCCTTGAGTTGTTTGAATTAAAACTGCTGTCAAAATTCTTTCCAGATTCACAAGATTTGAAAGACATCTTTGAGGAGACAATGCGCAAGCTTGGTTTCAAAAATTCTTGCAACTCGTACTTAGACCTACAGAAGAATAAAAGGGTGCTTTAGAATGAGCAATCATCACTGAAATATGAAACAATTGACCTTATGGTATACTCCACCTAATGAACTTGGTCCGGTCCTCGTTACTTGAGTGTGGTTTTGGTTTTGGATATTCTTTAGGAAGGAAAGCCTCATAAATTGAATTGGCATAAGAATTTCCACCAACCTCGACCATAGAGTCAATGTCACCATCAGACCACTCATCTAATGTCACTGACAAAACCTGAATGTGAAAAAAAGGCAAAAAAGAACCATGAGCTAAACATTGATAAATAATCAAATACAGTTCATTTTTTTTTTTGGTAGACAATCAAATACAGTTAATGATAAGAATTTTGAAGCAATAAAGATGCACAAAGGTTGCCTTCCCCCAGGAATGCACAGAGAGAGAGAGAGAGAGAGAGAGAGAGAGAGAGAGAGAGAGAGAGAGAGGGAGGGAGAGAGAGAGCAACTCCTTACAAGGGTGCAAATGGGTGGGGTTGGATATGGGACTGTGACAACCCAAATTAAATCCAAATTGTTTTCAGTACAGGATCTGGGGTCTTGAGATAAATCCACACTCATGTACTCAACAGGTTCAGAATAAATTAACTTCGAATTTGTGTTAATCCAAGCTCATATGTTGCATCCTACCATGGACATCAATATGATGAGATATAGTCAGGTGATATCTTATTTTGTGAACCCAACAACTCAGGTTGAGAGCAAGGTTTTGGTTCAGGATCCAAACCTAGGGCCAGATTTTTGGGTCCAAGTTGGGCCAAAACAAGAATGAGTTTAGATTTGATCTGGGCCAAGAAAACTTGTTTGCACCTCTTGCATCTTGGAAGTCCACATTTCTAAATAACTAAATTCTTCGATTTGCATCTCACCAGTACAAAAAGGATGTGACCTGAGGCTTACAGATCCATTTAAGTCAAGCTTATCTCTCATAAAAAAGCTGACTGCCGCTCAGTTACTTTGTTGGCATCTTAAACATGCTGCAAACAGGCATATGGAACCCGTCTCGCGCATCTAGCAAGCTATGATTTAAGTGATTTGCACCAATCCAATGCATGCATGGAAATGTTGAGTGCTAGCATCAGAAATGAAAATAAAAACAGAATGCTTATGAATGATAGCAAGCAGCCTAAGAAAACCATGATATCAATCACCACTTATATGACCTTTGATATATCTGAACCAAGCCTCCTGTGAACATCACTACATTTTAAGCATATAAAGACTCCAATGTTAGCTGACCTGTAAAGACAAACAAAGAATTGTTCAAATAATAGGTTTTAAATGCCAACTCATACTCTAGCACATCAAACACCATTTTTGTAATTGCATATAAACTACAGCTACCAAAATTAAGCCTACCTAACGTTTAATCTAATGAACTAGTGCAAGATAAGAAATTCTCATAAGAAAAAGGAGAAAGCAACCCATCATGTCATTAGTGATAATTAAGTTAAAGAACACTATCGTACAACTAATGCCCAAGAACATATAAGATTGATTTGTTATAAAATTCAAGATGAGTAGATATTTAAATGCAGAAGTGTACCTGCAATTTGGGACCTTGGGAGATGTTTACTTTTTGTAATTTTTGTTGTTTTAAGCATATGCAAATATTTAATAATCTTATCTATATTGCTTTCTACACCATTTAACAACTGAAACAGCAGATAATGAGATATTTCTAACTCGAAAGGCATAAGAAATAAATATGGTTATCCATAATATGGATCCTGATTCACAGATTTTCAAAATTAATGGAAGCACAACAATATTGAATTCTCATGTACAAACTCAGTGTCTTGCCTCTATTTAAACCAACATTTCTTCTTCCTCATTACTCTATGACAATTCTATTGTGAAAATACTAATCAGTGACTCCTCTTTATTTTCATTTTGGCACAAGAGAGTGAATTTTCCTAACTACACAATTGATCACCATGACTTTCTTCATCAGTTAAGTTTATGTTGCTTTCCAACATACAATGAGGTGCCCCATTTAAGAACACTCCCATTGACCAGATTATTGAAGTTGGCACAATGGCATACATGACTATGACTACATAACATTCTAACTATACCAGAATCTTGGACTCGTCTGTTTCTTCCAGGACCTTAAAATAGAGTTTCATTGGAGTTCTTTTGTTGAGCCTTGTGAGCACTCACTTTGCTTCACAACAGAAGTTAAAGGGGCTGGGAGGGGGAAGAATGCAGATATTAACTACAAGGGACTAATGGAGTTAAGAAAGGCTGAACATGATCCAGATTTCAGCCCCATAAAGGAATTCAAAAAATTCTACTATAAAGGAAAATGTAAGATTTGTTGTGCATAAATAGGACAAAAGTTTTTAATACGGTTAAGATGACCCTTCTAAATGAAGTTCAAATTGTCCTAACAAGTAAACTAAGAGGAATCACTGGCATAGGTCAACAGTAGAATTATATGTGCTAATAATCGATAGAGAGGGCAATAAAATGGGGGAAAAAAATTGATCTCTCTTTCCGAAATGCGTGCAACTAACCAATGCTTTCTTTCCTTATTGTGGGCCATGAGTACTTTTCCCAAGTGTAAATCATTTATTGGGGAGGAAGAAAACATTAAAGCATGACGAGAGGAAAAAGAAGAAATGATGCCACAGATAAATAAGGACAAGAAAGATCAACCTGCTAATGAGCATTTCAAAGCTTTCTCAACTCAATAACACTAATTGGGGAGAAGGGATTGATAAGGAAGTTAAACTAACATGGAAGAGAGTTAGGAGAAGAGGATTTACAAAAGCTTCTAGCAACACCAAATGTATCCTTTAATAGGAATTACAGATAAAGGATCCATAAATCTGCCTCCAAATAATTGGGACTGGGCTTGATAAATACAGCATGGTACTAGTCACGGAAAATGGGCCCTTCTCAAAAACAGATTAAAAATCCAAGCCTTTGCCATCAAAATGGTGTCAGACATGTTGCATAATCCTAAGTATAAACTTAATGGTAGGATTATTATTTCTGCGAATAAGTAGGATTCATCAGATTTTTGTCATTCAGCCCTTTGAAAATTGGAGCAAAATTCCTAGACAAGGGAACTCTACGCAAGAGGGGCCTTTTATGGAATAGAAGGCACATTAGCAGGTAAGGGACCTACCTTATTGGTTGCAGTTTCAGCTTGTGCTTCTTGTCACGGAGGGTGGGGGGGCCTTAAAGATAATATTGTCTTAATCATATGAAAAAAGTTGACCATATAATTTCAAATGGATAAATCAGAGTAATCAAGGTATAGAAAGTCATAATGTTTTTTTTTTTTTTACAAAATTAAGAAGTAATGTCCATTAAACATATGTTATTGGGAATTTAGTTATTTTTAATTTTCTCAAATTTCAGAAAATCTCAGGCAGCAAATAATGAACCAACATTGACCAAAATACAATTTAAAAAGTCAGAGTATGCACAAGATAATATATTTTTGCATGAGGGATATCTTCTATAAGAAAGGATTGAAATTAAATATTGGATGGATCTAAATAACCAAGTAAATTAGTCACTACCAGCCAAATATATCTTAGCAAACATGAAGATGAATGGTATTGCAAGATACTAGGACTTACACCCATTTGGGATCTGGAGCACCACAATCTGCACAAATACGATTATCACTTTTAAGCATAAGCTCCTTTAGTTTCCTTGGTGTGCCTGTCACAGAAATGAGGGAAAATTAGTTGAAAACAAGCTTTAACCGGATGTGTATTCACTTCTTGTGAAGATCTGCATACTTGTTCTCATTAAATCATTACAAATAAGCACATATGTTATCTCAATATGAAGTATAAAAGTATTCTGCATAGTATCACACCATCTTCTATGTGCAGCATAATTCTATGAAGATGAGCAGATTTAGTGAACAATATCACAAACATTTTACCTAAAGCTGCAGAAGATATCCTAAGTATATGTTTGAAAGAAAATCGTATCATAAATGGCCAAAGGCCTCATACCACAAGAAGTGAAGGTTCTATATTTCTCTTCATCAATGACTCCTGTAAAAGGTAATGTATTTGTAGATGTAATAAACTTCCATAAAAATCTATCCACCACACTCTGTTAATCCTCTTAGTTACAAATATGAGCCCTCTTCTTAAGAGGTATTAGTATGCTGACAATATAATACATGACCAAAACAGCATCAGAAGCTCTTTTTAACTTGGTAATGTAAATAGACTCACAAACACCTTGATCTAAAAGATAATGTGCTCATCCAAAAGGCCAGGGATCAAACTAGATAAGCCATTTACACACATGTACGACATGAGAAAGACCGAGAACTACATATTATTGATAAATAACACAGTGCTCTAATGAGTGCCAGTGAAGATGGATGATGATGGCAATGACAATAGCAAGCAAGCAAGCATGCACGCACTTACTTATATAGAATAAACATCAAGTATTAAACTACTAGTTATATGTCAAGGATATATAACTGTACCTGAGACAGGCTTGTCATTCTTGGAGTAACGATTACTCATCTCTTCACTTGGCAAACCTTGATCAACCACCAGATTATATCTCGATCTACATCACCAAAACACCAGCCACGATAAAAGCCTCATGAATCAATATAGCCAATTAAAAGTGAAAATTAAGCTTTCCATGACATGCACTTTTTATTAGTCTTCCAACACTATAGCAGTTCTATCAAAGAGAGACCAAGAATTGAAAACAGAAAAAGGATCAACTTAATTTACAGACCACATTTAGAACAATAAAACTATGAGTTCCCTATTTTCTTTTGTTTTTTTAAAAAAAGCACCACCAAATCAATTATTAGAAATTTAGGAATGCTAACAATATGAATACCATATAAGTGAACAGAAAGCAACCAACTTAAAAAGATAGATCAGATTCAAGGTTTGCAATATCCATGCTTGTGAAAACAGCTACGAATTCCTGTAGTTGTGCATCAAAATAATAAAACACACTTCCTTAAACTCTCAAACCAGGAATTAAAAAGGCACGCCATAATTAACACCGATCTCTTCCTATCCAAATAAAACAACGCGATCACGATTTCATAATGACTTTCCTCTCGCAAAATAGAATCTCTCTCGATCCATAAACATAAGGGAGCGACATTTATGAAAACAGATCGAACACAAACCAGATTAAACTTCAAGAAAACGATCAGATCTCTAAAAATATAATCTTTCATTGAAACGGAGACAGAAGAGCATATTCTCCGAAACAAAAGGGGAAAATTTTTGCATCACATCAGTAAACAAAAGTACCGAGTTTTGAATCGAAATTGATGGCTTGAATTGGGATCGATCATACGGGAGAATGTGAAAGGCGATACGATCGAAATCCTTCGGCTTCCCACAGCCGTGTGGGGCTTGGACTTTCGGCCTTCTCTGAAGGCTATCCTATCTGTTCTTCGAATTTAAAAATTGAGAAACCTCTCCTATCGAGGCCTCCAAATAACGAGCAATTCTATCACACCGAGTCCGTTTGTATCAACTGTAACCCGGCAGTCCGGCACCGGCCGGTCCAGGAGTACCACCCCAACCACCCGTCCGCTTCGGCCTTCGAGGCGGTTACCAGTCCGGTTCACGTTTCACCCGGCCCGACTTTGTGTCAAGAAGCATTAGCTTTGTTCAATTACTGTGGGCAATGTTTCAAACTCTAAGCCAAGTCAAACCGTGTGGTGAGCGAGTGAGGTTTGAACTTTGAAACCTAATGCCGGATGGGAGCCAATCCAAGTTGACCCCGCTCGTTTTAAACCATTATAGTTCGTTACTTCGTTTTTTTTTTCCTCCTGTTTTTAGTAACCTCTAGTTTGTTTCTCTTTGAAGCTATTCTTTTACATTGCATGGATGCAGAAGTTACTGCCAGTTTGTGGGTTGTAACTGACTCGATAGTTGACAAAAGCCGCCATTTTTTGAATCTTAAGGTTAGCATGTACGAAAGAGTAAAATTAGTTATGAAATAATGGATGTGCATACATGGGGTCTTTGTCCAATGATTGTTTAAATAATGGCCAAATCATAGAGGACAAGAAAAAGATCAGATTGGAGGTGCCATGCAACTTAGAAGTATATTCCATACAGGAGCAGCAATCATCAATTATGTGATTAAACTTTCAATGGGATGGGGATTATAGCAATGAAGGCAATTTTTTTGCTTAGTTAGCTAGTGCCATGAGCATTATATAGTTGTGAAAGACTTATTACCGGGTGTCATGCCCCGAATATCCTACGGAATGTGACCACGAAATGTATAAGGCCTCAAAATCTATGTAAGAACATTGAAGGTAGTTCTAGGTATGGACCAAGAGGAACTGCTGTAGGAAATTAATTGAAACTTTGCAATGTGAAACCATGCAGTATCGGACACGCAAATAGTATTGATGACGCCATTTTCACTATTTTTAAACATTAGAATTGATAAAGGGAAAAACGGATCATTCATCCCACAACTAAAAGGCCCCCCCCAGTTTCGGCCCAGTAAATACCAACGACGAATGACTAAACCTTCACCTTAGCCTAGAGCCAGCTCGTCCTCGGAACACCACCAACTCCGGATATTCGCCGACTCCCCCAACCGAGCTCGGGGTATCTCCCGATAAATGCGAACCCATCTCGACCAAGTTCGAGACGCCAACCCCAGTAATGTATAGCATACGCTCCGACCCTCGTACTCGGAGCACTTCCTTAAGTACATCTCGAAACTCGAAAAACCGAGCCCTTCCAGCCTACACCAAGCCGGCCTCACTAAACGCATGACGTGACTATTTAATGAGCTTGGCCTCGCCAACAACCACATCCACGTGCAGGCCCACGCCCACCTACGCGGCTGTACTCCACCACACTGCCGCATCATGCCTCCATAACTGGCCAACAGCAGTCAGACGGCACCTTGACTACTCCGGCTATACCCTGCTGTGACTATCAACGCCCTACCATTCCTAAGAACGGGCTGTACCACACGTCACCTGCCTACCTGAGCTGCACGCCATCCGGCTCAGAGCCATACCCTCTCATGATGGGGATTGACAGTACCTCCATCACCCGGGCCACTCCACCAAGGCTATAAATAGTTCGGTCAGGTAATTTCTAAAGGAGGCTCTCTTGGCTGGTCCAAACATTTGCCTGCTCTAACTTGATTGTCGGAGGGCCCTCACCAGAAAAATCGGTGAGGCTTTGTGCAGGTCCGCGGCCGTCATGCAGGAGTTGGTTCCCGTCTTCCCCTCTCCACACCAGCGGCTCCCTCAGCTCAACCGGCCTGGTCACCCTCGGGCCAGATTTGAACCACAACATATTTGGCGCTAGAGGAAGGGCTTGAGTCGTGATCGCGAGGATAATAAGCCAAGGGGCCCCAAACGCATCGAGCAGCCGGGAATCAATGCCCGACTGCTCTCTCCAAGGTCCACCTCCAGCATCACCCGTCCCTGCGGACCAAACCTCTTTGATCCAGCTAGGGCAGTTCTACCTGCTCGCCCAGCAAGTCTAAACCCTGGCCGTGGTTATCCAAACTCTTCATCCAGCTGGAGCTCCATCAATCACCGCCCTACGTTGATGCCGCCCTGGCCCTGAGGGGCCGGGGGAAGGCCACGCTCACCGGCCCGAGGCTGATGACCCCAGTTGCAAATTACTCCCCCAAGGGAGGACCTTGGCCCCCTTCAAGTCAAGGCTTTCTTCCTTAGACTGTAATCTAATGAAGTTATCTTTCGGAATTCTTCCGAGGTGTCTCTAAAGTATCTTAGGAGGCTCGACGCACATTCGATATCCCGGCAGCGCGAATCATACACCTTGAGGAGCATCTACAAAGTCACCCTTTGAGCTCGGCTCGAGATGCCCTGCGGTGTCAACGGGGAGCCTAGGCAGAGCACTCCCGTCCGCAGGATTCTACAAGTTCGCCCCTGATCTGAGTGGAGGGCATCTACAAAGTCGCCCTTTGAGCTCGGCTCGGGGTGCCCTGCGGCGTCAACGGGGAGCCTAGGCAGAGCACCCCCGTCCGCAGGATTCTACGAGTTCGCCCCTGATCTGAGAGGGGGGCATCTACAAAGTCACCCTTTGAGCTCGGCTCGGGGTGCCTTGCGGCATCAATGGGGAGCCTAGACAGAGCACCCCCATCCGCAGGATTCTATGAGTTCGCCCCTGATCTGAGTGGGAGGCATCTACAAAGTCACCCTTTGAGCTCGGCTCGGGGTGCCCGGTGGCGTCAATAGAAAGCCTAGGCAGAGCACCCCCGTTTGCAGGATTCTACGAGTTCGCCCCGATCTGAATGGGAGACATCTACAAAGTCACCCTTTGAGCTCGACTCGGGGTGCCCTGTGGCGTCAACGGGGAGCCTAGGCAGAGCACCCCTATCTGCAGGATTCTACGAGTTCGCCCCTGATCCACAAGACATTCGGGTGGATGTCTATCCCCGAACTTATTATTCTCGAGGTGGCTTCAGCCCCTCAAGTGGATTTCTAAGTCTCGAGGTGGCTTCGGCCCCTCGAGCAAATTTCTACGTTCAGGTGGATGTCTATCCCCGAACTTATTATTTCCGAGGTCGCTTCGGCCTCTCCGGTGGATTTCTAAGTCTCGAGGTGGTTTTGGCTCCTCTTGTAAGTTTCTACGTTCGGATGGATGTTTACCCCCGAATTTACTATTACCGAGGTGGCTTCGGCCCCTCGGGTGGATTTCTAAGTCTCGAGGTGGCTTTGGCTCCTCGAGCAAATTTCTACGTTCGGATGGATGTCTATCCCGAACTTATTATTCCCGAGGTGGCTTCGGCCCCTCGGGTGGATTTTTAAGTCTCGAGGTGGCTCGGCCCCTCGAGCAAGTTTCTACGTTCGGATGGATGTCTATCCCCGAACTTATTATTTTCGAGGTGGCTTTGGCCCATCGGGTGGATTTCTAAGTCTCGAGGTGACTTCGGCCCCTCGAGCAAGTTTTTTACGTTCGGATGGATGTCTATCCCCGAACTTATTCCCGATGTGGCTTCAGCCCGTCGGATGGATTTCTTAGTCTCGAGATGGCTTCGGCCTCTCGAGCAAATTTCTACGTTCAGATGGATGTCTATTCCCGAACTTATTATTTTTGAGGTGGCTTCGGCCCCTTGGGTGGATTTCTAAGTCTCGAGGTCGCTTCGGCTCCTCGAGCAAATTTCTACGTTCGGATGGATGTCTATCCTCGAACTTATTACTCTCGAGGTGGCTTCGGCCCCTCGGATGGATTTCTAAGTCTCGAGATCGCTTCGGCCCCTCGAGCAAATTTCTACGTTCGGATGGATGTTTATCCTCGAACTTATTATTTGCGAGATGGCTTCAGCCCCTCGGGTGGATTTCTAAGTCTCGAGATGGCTTCGGCCCCTCGAGCAAGTTTCTACATTCGGATGGATGTCTATCCCCGAACTTATTATTCCCAAGGTGGCTTCGGCCCTTCGGGTGGATTTCTAAATCTCGAGGTGGCCTCGGCCCCTCGAGCAAGTTTCTACGTTCGAGTGGATATCTATCCCCGAACTTATTATTTCTGAGGTGGCTTCGGCCCCTCGGGTGGATTTCTAAATCTCGAGGTGGCTTCAGCCCCTCGAGCAAGTTTCTACGTTCAGGTGGATGTCTATCCCCAAACTTATTTCCGAGGTGGCTTCGGCCCCTTGGGTGGATTTCTAAGTCTCGAGGTGGCTTCGGCCCCTCGAGCAAATTTCTACGTTCGGATGGATGTCTATCCCCAAATTTATTATTCTTGAGGTGGCTTCGGTCCCTCGGGTAAATTTCTAAGTCTCGAGGTGGCTTCGGCCCCTCGAGCAAGTTTCTACATTCGGATGGATGTCTATCCCCGAACTTATTATTTCCGAGGTGGCTTTGGCCCCTCGGATGGATTTCTAAGTCTCGAGGTGGCTTTGCCCCACAAGCAAATTTCTATATTCGGGTGGATGTCTATCCCCGTACTTATTATTCTCGAGGTGGTTTCGGCTCCTCGGATGAATTTCTAAGTCTCGATGTGGCTTCGGCCCCTCGAGCAAATTTTTACGTTCGGATAGATGTCTATCCCCGAACTTATTATTTCCGAGGTGGATTCGGCCCTTCGGGTGGATTTCTAAGTCTTGTGGTGGCTTTGGCCCCTCAAGTAAGTTTCTATGTTTGGGTGGATGTCTATCCCCGAACTTATTATTCTCGATGTGGCTTCGGCCCCTCGGATGGAGTTCTAAGTCTCGAGGTGGCTTCGGCCCCTCGAGCAAGTTTCTACGTTTGGGTGGATATCTATCCTCGAACTTATTATTCCCGAGGTGGCTTCGGCCCCTCGGGTGGATTTCTAAGTCTCGAGGTGGTTTCGGCTCCTCGAGCAAGTTTCTACGTTTGGATGGATGTCTATCTCCGAACTTATTATTTCCGAGGTGGCTTCGGCCCCTCGAGCAAGTTTCTACGTTCGGATGGATATCTATCCCCGAACTTATTATTTCCGAGGTGGCTTCGGTCCCTCGGGTGGATTTTTAAGTCTCGAGGTGGCTTCGGCCCCTCGAACAAGTTTCTATATTCGGATGAATGTCATCTCCGAACTTATTATTCTCGAGGTGGCTTCAGCCCCTCGGATGGATTTCTAAGTCTCGAGGTGGCTTTAGCCCCTCGAGCAAATTTCTACGTTCGGATGGATGTCTATCCCCGAACTTATTATTCCTGAGGTGGCTTCGACCCCTCGGATGGATTTCTAAGTCTCAAGGTGGCTTCGGCCCCTCGAACAAATTTCTACATTCGGATGGATGTCTATCCCCGAACTTACCTACGCGCCTGAGTTAACAAAAGCCCTTGGACGAGCCTCTATCCTTGAGATAATCTACGATCGCTTCTTTCGCTCTTCCGGGCAAGGCTTGGAATGGCCCACGCTATTAAATGAAGAGCTGCGAGCTCGTTTCCCACGAGATCTATCCTAGGGGTATACCAAACTTGGAGTTCCTCCAAGTACTAAGCGCTGCTCCTGCTGTGTAAAACGGGCCCGAGTTTGAGTCACATAATTCGAATCTTAATACCTAGGCACGAGACAGAGCAAACTCAAAACATTTGCTAAAAGAAAAAGAGGACTTTATTGCAAGAAAAAGCCGAAAGCCGAGTAGAATAGCACCCGACCTCATGGTCGGGAGAGTTACAAAGAGCCTAAACGGCCAACCTTACAAAAGTAAAATAAAAATCAATCGACGTGGACGACCTCCGCATTAATATCAGTCGCGGCCTCCAGCTCAGCTGCAACTTCGAGAGCACCATCCCCGCCTGCTGTGGTGGTTTCAGCTCCAGGGCCGTCCTCAGGAATGGCTAATGATTCCATCCCATTAGCCTTTATGGAGGCAATCTCCGACCCAGTCTCCCCAGCAACTTCAGCGGCGTCCTCTCCTTCCTCAGCGGCCCCGTTCGTGTTCGGTTCAAGGCTACTGAGGTCGACCCCAGGGCAGAGCTGCTGAACTTGGAAACGGCAATTGTCGAAACCTTGGATCATGGCGGCAGCAGCCCCTTCCGCCAGTTCGGCAATATATTCCCCCGACTGGTGGAAATTCTTGATGGCCTCGCGAGCGGACGATTGCACCAGGCCCTCGAGCTTCCCGATCTTCAACTCTCGCTCCTCCGCCTCGCCCCGAAGGCGGGCTAGAGCAGCTTCAAGCTCGGCAATATGGCTTGCTGAAGAAGAGCAGGCTTGGGAGTGCTCAGCCTCCATGACTTGGATGTGAGCGACCTTATCCTTTATTACGGCTTCGGAAGTGCATACCTTCTTCTTGGTCTTCCGAAGCCGTTGTTCGGCGGCAGCAGCTTTCTCCTCGGCTTCGTGCCGCTGCTGCTCAGCAGCTGCCACTCGACCCTCGGCTTCTTGCCGGCATTGCGCAGCAGACGCCGCCCGGCCTTCAGCCTCTTGACTTTGGAGCTCGGCACGCTCCATCCTCAATCGGAGTACCTTCAGCTCCTCCCGATCGGCGAGCATGTTGGACATCAACACGTCGACTACGTGAAGAGACTAGCATGGAAAGGGAAGTGTCAACGAAAGTTAAACACTATTGCCCAAGGTGCAAGCCAAGAGGGGGGGTGAATTGGTTTCTCTTAATTTTTACTATTTTACTTATGTCAATTGATGAGTTAGTGAAATATAACAAAGCACAATACAAACACACAAGAAGTATAGTGGTTTGGTGCTCTCCCAAGCACCTACGTCCACTCCCCAAGCGACCCCTTGGAAATTTACTATAATTCCGCGGATTACAGTTGGATTGTTTTCCGGGCTCACAATCCAAAAATCTTTACACTTTGGTTTTCCGGGATCACCAAAAACCTATGTTGGTTTTACGGGCTCACCAACGAACCTATGTTGGTTTTACGGGCTCACCAACGAACCTTTACAATTGGTTTTACGGGTTCACCAATAAACCTACTCCGTTGGTTTTGCGGGCTCACCAACAAACCTTTACAAGGTGATTAATAAAAGAAGGAAGAAAGTTTAAGCTCCTAGATGAGCAAATATAACAATTATAATCTACAAAGAAGAGTTTAGAGAATAGTTATCGCTTGATGAGACTTCTCTCTTCTTTGTCAAGAATGCTTCACTCTTCAAGGGTGGATGGAGCTCTTAATGTCTCTTGGAATCTGCTCAACCACTTTCTTTTCACTCTTGAATGAAGCACTTGGATGAAGAAGATTAGGGCACTTGTCTTTCTTGTGTAATCTTTGATATTTTTCAAAAAGATGTTTTCTCTGATGAATAGTGTCACTTTAAATAGTTTCCTTCATCCATTGGACAAGCCCCAATGGTTAGAATTCAAAAACTAGCCGTTACTCACTGTTGGAAGGTCAAAAAGTACTTCTGCAGAATTAGCCGTTATGCTTCTGCCCGTGCTTGGGTCGACTCAACTTTTACTGGGGTCGACCCAACTTTCACTTGGGTCGACTCAACCTTTGCTAGGGTCGACCCTCTCAGAACCACAGAACCTTGCATTTCAGCCTTCCTTCACTTGGGTCGACTCAACATCTTTTTGGGTCGACCCTCTCAGGGTTTCCAGAGAACCTATTTTTGAATGTCATTGCCTTTGGGTCGACTCATGTTAACTTAGGGTCGACTCAAGTTTGGGTCGACTCAAGTTTCATTTGGGTCGACCCTCTCAGTGTTTCCAGAGAACTGTTTTCTTGAGGCTTGAGAGGCTTGAGGTTTGGGTCGACTCATTCTTTGCTTGGGTCGACCCAACTACTGTTCATCCGTGCCATTTTTGCAGAAGTGTGCCAGATGCTTTCTTGATGTGCCGGGGTCGACTCAATCAACCTTGGGGTCGACTCAATCCACACTTTGCTGCAACTTAAGGTTAGATTCATCCATATAAACAATGAAATGCATCTTTATCTTATTATACTAATGTACTGAGAGTAACAGACTTATAAATGATGTATCGAATTAACTTGTAACATACTCTTGATTATTGTATTAATCATCAAAATACCACTATCATCCTCAATCTCCCCCTTTTTGATGATTACAAAATATGGAGTATGAGCCTATTGATACTTATCTTAAAATTAGTTTTAAAAGGGCTCAAGTTGCTGAATTTCAGCTTTTCAAATTTGAGAGTGAAGTCTCCCCCTATTTCATCCAAATGTTTCCAATTTGACCTTTTGAATTACTCTCCCTTTCTTTTATATTTCATTAAAGATGAAACTTCAAAAATTTGAGATAAAGCATGAGTTTCAGATTATGTATCGAGGTGTGAAAGGTATGTGCCAAATTCTGAAATTGTATGTGCCAAATTCTGAAATTCGATTTAAATTTTAGACTTTAACATTTTCATTGTTACAAATTGCTCCCTCTTAAATGTATATGCTTTCCTATTATAATTTTCAACTTGTTTGTCAACTTATTTCTCTTTCCTTGCTCAACTTATTTCTCTTTCCTTGCTTCTCCCCCTTTTTGTTATCATCAAATAGGTGCATGGGAATAGACACAATAATTAACAAACATTTCAGTTTCATTGATCAAAATGGAACATTGTAGTACAATAATGCCAAAACAAAACAAATACAATGTTCCTCAATCAAAGTTCAAAGTACATGATCAACACAAAATACATATGAGAACTAGATACATATCCTAGGCTCTAATCAGAATGCTAATATCAGCCTAGGGGGTATCTAATGGCTGTGATCTAGTCCTCATCCTTCTAGCATAAGTGGCGAGAGGAGGTCGAGCCTGATGGGACTGAGTCTGGCATGGAGCTCGGTGAGCTGGATGACTCTGTGCCGAAATCTCTGACTCAGCTGCCTGTGGCACAGATGGTCCATGAACCTCTCTCTCTCTGTAGAGCTCCTATCTGCTCTCTAAGATCACTGATCTCAGCAGTCATAATATCCAGTCTGCTCGTCAGTCCATCAGTGATAGTCCTCGCCTGAGCTGACATAAGCTCAGTCATCCTACTCCAAAACTCATCTGTGTCTCCCGCAGGAACAGATGACGAAGGTCCAGCCTCTGAAGGTGCTGTAGGATGATCCGTAGGCTCCTCATCCTCAGGGATAGGGTCTCCAATCTCTGGTGCATCACCCTGAATCCTCGCTCCAGCACGTACCCACTGCCCGTTCACCTTCTCATAACCCATGCGAATAAGGGATCGTGCAGTGTATGTGTCAGTGAAAAGTAGATGCCTGGAGATCTCTCCCTCTACAGATATATCATGCCGTCGGAAGATCAGGGTGAGTATCATACCATAAGGCAGGGAGACTCTGGAATTGCATATAGCCTTTCTCATCTGCCTCAGTATCATAGCCGGGAGATTCAGGAGAATGCCCTGAATAATGTGCTCCATAACAACCAGATCTCGCTCAGAAATGAGATCAAATCTCCCGCTCTTCGGAAATAAAATCCGACCTATGAAGTTGTGCAACAACCTCATTTCAGCTGAAAGAGAGCTTGCTATTACATTTTTAGAATAATCGAAGTCTTCATTCTCAAGAATCAACTGCAAGGCTCTCAGTTTGTTTTCAGGCTTTTCTGGAGTTGCTCCTTCGCAGGGGAGATGAAGCAACTCACTCAAACTCTCTTCGGAAACTCTAACCCTAACTCCTCGAACTTCAGATATAAGCCCTCCCATTCCAGTTTTGAGGAAGGCATAGAACTCACGGACTAATCCTGGGTAGATCACCACATCTAGGGAGCAAAGATACTTCCATCCTTGCCTTCGGATCCATTCCCCCAAACGGAACCCTTCTTGATCCAAAAACTCGGAGTGGATCCTTCTCCCCGTGGTAACCGGTCTCCCCGCAAATTTTGCAAGTTGGACTGAAGGGGAGGGAGGAGGAGGAGGCTCACACGTGTCTCACCATGTGGAGACACTGTAGACGGCTCTGTAGCAGCCCTATCCGCACGAGTGATCCGTGAAACTCTACAGATCGCTTGGCTACGGCTCTCTTGGGTCCCATTTCTTCAAGATCTTGATGTAATCTACTGTTTGGAGATGATTAGGGAAGATTTGAGAGTGGGGAATAGGATTTTCGGAAGAGGACAAAGTGAAAACAGTGCCCTAGATGGCTCACGGGTCCCCCTTTTAACAGTGGGGTCCCGTCGTTGGGTCGACCCTATTCTGGGTTGGGTCGACCCAAGTTCAGAAATTTTTTTTTCTCTCCCTTTTTCCCTTTTAAAAATTTTTCTTTCTTCCAATCCTTACAAATTCTTACTGGGATAATGATACATGAGTAAGGAATCTATAGATGACAAGTTTGACTAATGTTTCATGGGTTTTTAGAAATGGGAGGAGTGTATCATGAGACTGCTTGCTCCCTTTTATATCTCCTCAATAAAAAGGATCACATATGCCTAATTCCCTCCTAAGCGTGCAAAATCTATCTTCACTCAAAGGTTTTGTGAATATGTCAGCTAATTGTTTCTCAGTACATACATGCTCAATACATATGTTTCCATTTTGCACATGATCTCTAATAAAATGATATCTTATTTCAATGTGTTTGGCTTTAGAGTGCTGAACTGAATTTTTAGTAAGGTTGATGGCACTAGTATTATCACACTTTATAGGAATGTTATCTAGTTTAACTCCATAGTCCTCTAGTTGTTGCTTAAGCCACAGTACTTGAGCACAACAACTGCCGGCAACTATATATTCAGCTTCAGCCGTCGACAGTGCTACTGAATTCTGCTTTTTGCTAAACATGATACTAAGTTATTTCCTAAAAATTGACATGTTCCACTAGTTCTCTTCCTATCTAATTTGCATCCAGCAAAATCAGCATCTGAGTAGGCAAGCAAATCTAGACAGGAGTCTCTTGAGTACCATAATCCTATGTTTGTAGTTCCTCTTAAATATCTAAGAATTCTTTTAACAGCACTTAAATGTGACTCCTTAGGATCTGATTGGTATCTAGTACGTATTCCTACACTAAACACGATGTCTGGTCTACTAGCAGTAAGGTAGAGCAAGGATCCAATTAATCCTCTATAAAGCTTAATATCAATACTTTTTCCTTTCTCATCTTTGTCTAGCTTACTAGTAGGATTCATTGGAGTGCCTACTCCCTTGTGATTTTCATTTCCAAACTTCTTTAATATTTCCTTTGTATACTTAGTTTGATGAATGAAGATACCTTCTTTAGTTTGTTTGATTTGTAATCCGAGAAAGAAACTTAGTTCTCCCATCAAACTCATCTCGAATTCTCCGTGCATTAAATTAGCAAACTCTTTGCAAAGATTATCATTTGTGGCACCAAAGATTATGTCATCTACATATATTTGTACCACTAGCAGATTTTCGTCTTTTCTTTTGAGAAAAAGTGTTTTATCTACATTTCCTCTACTGAAGTCATTATTTAGTAGAAATTTGCTTAATCGATCATATCAAGCCCTAGGTGCTTGCTTCAATCCATATAATGCCTTATGTAGTCTAAACACATGATTTGGCAATTCATGATTCTCAAAACCAGGAGGTTGCTCTACATATACTTCTTTCTCTATAAAACCGTTGAAGAATGCACTTTTTACATCCATTTGATACAATTTGAAATCCATGAAACATGCAAAAGCTAGAAGTAATCTAATAGCCTCTAATCTAGCTACGGGAGCAAATGTTTCATCAAAATCTATCCTTTCTTCTTGATTGTATCCCTTAGCTACAAGTCTAGCTTTATTTCTTATAACTACCCCATTTTCATCTAATTTATTTCTAAAGATCCATTTTGTTCCAATTACAGAGTTATGCTTTGGTCTCTCAGTTAATGTCCATACATTACTTCTTTTGAATTGATTTAATTCTTCTTGCATAGCATTTATCCAATTGGTATCTTTTTCAGCTTCTTCATAAGTCTTAGATTCTAACTATGAAACAAAAGCAAGATAGTCATTTAAATTTCTAAGAGAGGATTGAGTTCTTACCCCTTGAGATGGATCACCAATGATTAAGTCTTTAGGGTGTCCATATGCATACCTCCATTCTTTTGGCAAGTCTTGAGGTTGTGGTGGCACGCGATCATTTTCCTTATCTTGAATTGGCACGTCATCAAGATTTAATTTTTCAAAGTTAATAATTCCTGCATCATCATCAAGAATATTTTCTTTCCTAGCAGACTCACTATCAGACTCATCAAATATGATATTAACTGACTTTTCGACTACAAGAGTTCTTTTATTGAACACTCTGTATGCCCTGCTAGATATGGAGTATCCTAAGAAGATACCTTCATCTGACTTGGCATCAAATTTACTTAGATCCTCCTTGCCATTGTTTAAAATGAAACATCTACATCCAAATACTCTAAGATATTTAGCGGTTGGTTTCTTATTCTTCCAAAGTTCATAAGGAGTTTGCTTGGTTATAGGTTGTATTAAAACCCGATTTAGAATATGGCAAGCAGCGCTTATAGCTTCAGCCCAAAAGTACTTTGGAAGATTTGACTCGCACAACATCGTGCATGCCATTTCTGCCAAGGTCCTATTTTTCCTTTCAACAACCCCATTTTGTTGAGGCGTTCTAGGTGCTGAAAATTGATGTGAGATACCGTTTTCATTACAAAATTCTTCAAAGTGTTGATTTTCAAATTCAGTTCCATGATCACTTCGAATTGCTATTAAGGTGAGCTTCTTTTCATTTATGATATAATTATAATATTTCAAGAATGCTGAAAATGCTTCATTCTTATGTGCCAAAAATGAAACCCATGTATATCTTGAAAAATCATCTACTATAACTAGTCCATACTTCTTCCCTCCTAGACTCGCAGTTCTAGTGGGTCCAAATAGATCCATATATATGAGTTCAAAAGGCCTAGTTGTTGATACTATATTCTTTGATTTGAAGGATGATTTTGTTTGTTTTCCTAATGAGCATGGTCCACAAATTTTGTCCTTTTCAAAGATCAATTTTGGCACATCTTTTATTAATTCCTTCTTGACTAGTTTTGATATTAATTCCATACTAGCATGTCCTAGTCTGCGATGCCAAAGCCAACTTGTTTCATTTTTCTTTTCTTCATTAGTAATTAAACATAATCCATTTTTCTTGCCTAATTCATGAAGATCTACCATGTAAATATTTCTTTGCCTTTGTCCTATAAGTACAATGCTATTATCTTTAGGATTTGTGATTATGCATACTGATGCTTCAAATGTGACTTTAAACCCTTTATCACAAAATTGACTTATGCTAAGTAGGTTATGTTTCAAACCATTAACTAATAAGACATTTTCTATGAAGGTAGATGGAGTAATGAAAATTTTACCCTTTCCAATGATATACCCTTTTCCATTGTCTCCATAGGTTACTATTCCACCCTTCTTAGATTCCAAGGTGACAAATTGGTCTACGTCACCGGTCATGTGTCTTGAACAGCCGCTATCTAGATACCATCGTTTATCCACTTTATTAGCTGCAAGACACCTCTGCAATCAAGATCAAGAATGAGCTTTAGGTACCCAAAATTTGTTGGGTCCTTTAGGGTTAGTACTTGATGTTCCTTTTGGAACCTAAACTTTCTTGAATTTAAGCTTATAATTATTACTCAATTTGTTTTGGCTGGACTTTCTATAGTTACATTCATATGCTTTATGTCCTAATTTATTGCAACAATGACAAGTAATATTTTCGTTTTTAGCTTTTACAAATATGTTCTTTAAGTATTTTTGTTTCCTATTTGTTTTATATTCTAATCCAGCCTTATCATATGCAGCTTTTTGACTATCAAGAATCATATTTAATTTGGTTGAGCTAAGAGTAAACTTGTCTACTAAGGATTTATATTTTTCAGCATCTTCTTTTAACTTGACATTTTCAGCAATTAGATTCTTGGTTTCATTTGTGAGTCTCCTACTTAATGTTTCACAGTTATGAGATAGTTTCAGCTTATCTTTGATAAGAGATTGATTTTCTTCTTTTAGAACTTTATTTTTATTGATTAGTTTTTTGTGTTCTTTCATGAGTTCTAAAAATGCATCATGTAATTCATCAACAGTAAAATCACATTCAAGTTCAGAATCTACCTCATCGTCATTGGCCATATGACATATTTGGACCGTCTCTTGATGATCTTCCTCTTCCGAACTTGACTCATCACTTTCACTCCATTCAGCTATAAGTTCTTCTTTTTAAGTTTTCTTGCCATCCACTTTAATTTCGGGCAATCTATCTTATAATGCCCGGGCTTGTTATACTCATAACAAATAGGTGTTTCCTTTTTCTTTTCTTTGTCCTTACCCTTTTCTTTGCTTGAGCTACCTTTGAAGAAGGGTTTCTTCTTATGAAATCTCTTCTTACCTCTCATAAATTTTCTGAATTTTCTTCCAAGCATAGCCATTCCTTCTTCATCAAATTCATCATCATCATCAGATTCTTCCGACTCAGTTTCTTGTTTTGGAGTGGTAGACTTTAGGGCACTGGTCTTTCTTCTCTTGACCTCATCTTCTGAGTTTTGCCTCATGGTCAACTCATGGGTCATGAGTGATCCTAGAAGTTCCTCCAATTGCAGTGTATTGAGGTCCTTTGCTTCCTGAATTGCTGTTACCTTGGCCTCCCAAACTCTTGGTAGAGACCTGAGAATTTTTCGCACCAATTCAGAGTTAGTATAAGACTTTCCTAAACTCTTTAGCCCATTTATGATTTCAGTAAAGCGAGTAAACATATCAGTTATGGACTCAGTGGATTCCATTTTAAACAATTCATACTTATGTACTAATATGTTTATTTTTGACTCCTTAACTTGATTAGTTCCTTCATGTGTGACCTCAAGTTTATCCCAAATTTCTTTTGCAGAGATGCATGTAGATATTCTATTGAATTCACTTACATCTAGTAAACAGTAAAGTACATTAATCGCTTTAGCATTTAATTGTGCTAGTCTTCTATCACTTTCATTCCAATCCATTTCTGGTTTGGGTATGATAGTGCCTTCTATACTAATTGTGGGTGTGTGAGGTCCTCTAGTTATAATATACCACAATTCATAGTCTAGAGCTTGAATGAATATCCTCATCCTAGCTTTCCAGTATGTGTAATTTGTGCCATTAAATAGAGGAGGTCTATTTGTGGATTGCCCCTCACTCATAGAACATCCCACTTGGGTTGTCATGATCTTTGACTCTTGATTGTGAGATCAACAAATACTATAGGAGCACCTTGCTCTGATACCACTTGTTGCCCAAGGTGACAAGCCAAGAGGGGGGAGTGAATTGGTTTCTTTTAATTTTTACTATTTTACTTATGTCAATTGATGAGTTAGTGAAATATAACAAAGCACAATACAAACACACAAGAAGTATAGTGGTTCGATGCTCTCCCAAGCACCTACGTCCACTCTCCAAGCGACCCCTTGGAAATTTACTATAATCCCGCGGATTACAGTTGGATTGTTTTCCGGGCTCACAATCTAAAAACCTTTACACTTTGGTTTTCCGGGATCACCAAAAACCTATGTTGGTTTTACGGGCTCACCAACGAACCTATGTTGGTTTTACGGGCTCACCAACGAACCTTTACAATTGGTTTTACGGGTTCACCAATAAACCTACTCCGTTGGTTTTGCGGGCTTACCAACAAACCTTTACAAGGTGATTAATAAAAGAAGGAAGAAAGTTTAAGCTCCTAGATGAGCAAATATAACAATTATAATCTACAAAGAAGAGTTTAGAAAATAGTTATCGCTTGATGAGACTTCTCTCTTCTTTGTCAAGAATGCTTCACTCTTCAAGGGTGGATGGAGCTCTTAATGTCTCTTGGAATCTGCTCAACCACTTTCTTTTCACTCTTGAATGAAGCACTTGGATGAAGAAGATTAGGGCACTTGTCTTTCTTGTGTAATCTTTGATATTTTTCAAAAGGATGTTTTCTCTGATGAATAGTGTCACTTTAAATAGTTTCCTTCATCCATTGGACAAGCCCCAATGGTTAGAATTCAAAAACTAGCCGTTACTCACTGTTGGAAGGTCAAAAAGTACTTCTGCAGAACTAGCCGTTATGCTTCTGCCCGTGCTTGGGTCGACTCAACTTTTACTAGGGTCGACCCAACTTTCACTTGGGTCGACTCAACCTTTGCTAGGGTCGACCCTCTCAGAACCACAGAACCTTGCATTTCAGCCTTCCTTCACTTGGGTCGACTCAACATCTTTTTGGGTCGACTCAAGGTTCAGTTGGGTCGACTCAACTTCCACTTGGGTCGACCCTCTCAGGGTTTCCAGAGAACCTATTTTTGAATGTCATTGCCTCTGGGTCGACTCATGTTAACTTAGGGTCGACTCAAGTTTGGGTCGACTCAAGTTTCATTTGGGTCGACCCTCTCAGTGTTTCCAGAGAACTGTTTTCTTGAGGCTTGAGAGGCTTGAGGTTTGGGTCGACTCATTCTTTGCTTGGGTCGACCCAACTACTGTTCATCCGTGCCATTTTTGCAGAAGTGTGCCAGATGCTTTCTTGATGTGCCAGGGTCGACTCAATCAACCTTGGGGTCGACTCAATCTATACTTTGCTGCAACTTAAGGTTAGATTCATCCATATAAACAATGAAATGCATCTTTATCTTATTATACTAATGTACTGAGAGTAACAGACTTATAAATGATGTATCGAATTAACTTGTAACATACTCTTAATTATTGTATTAATCATCAAAATACCACTATCATCCTCAAACACCAACAAAACAAAAAGGACGAAAGAATGAACATCACTTACCTGTATGCTCGCTGAATAGACATGATCGACGAGGTTGCCAAGATCGCCTTTCATCAGTGCGCGGTCATGCGGAAGCATGATGCTGCGCACAAGTTTGCAGGCGGCCTCTTCAGATCCGAGGGCCGAATCATCCTCAAGCATGCGCCGCGATGACTCCCCGCTGAACTGGAGAATCATCGGCTGAATTCTCCCCAAGGCCAGAACCTCGGAGGGAGCCACGGCCTCGGCACATGCCGAGAATGTGGGAGGAACTGAAGTCCCAGGCCCACACTTTGGCTCAGAGTCCGGCCCGAACGGTTGAGCTGCGGTGGCAATCTCGAGACCTGGTCGGCTGGCGCGACCATCGCCTAGGTAGGAAGACCCCCCCCCAGTCGTCGACTGGGGTACCTCGGCCTCCCCTACGAGCCCCCGGTTGGTCTCGGCCAAAGCAGGAGCAACAACTTCTCCCTACCCGACTTCATGGCCGGAAGCGACTCTCGCCTTTTTCGGCCTCCCCTCAAGATGAACCCCTTCGGGGGCGGCCCTCTTCCTCTTACAGATGGCCACCAACGTCTTGGTGTCGAAAATCATCCCTGTGATATCTAAAGACAAAAAGTCTTGTCAACATCCCCGACATAAAAATAAAAGTAGAAAAAGTCAAATTGCTCTTACCCTCGGGATGGGCCGGACTCAGGCCAAGATTCACCAAAGCCTCCTCGTTGAGCAGGTCGGTAAGCCGAGGAGTCTCTTTCAGTCCGAGCAAACTATCTAGGGTTTTCTGCTCGGACTGCGACAACTGCGGGAGCCTATTATTCACCGAGGCAAACGGAAAGCTCCAGGTCGGATCAAATCCCCACGATCGCTCGGAGGAGATGTAGAAAAAATAATCCTTCCATCCATGGATGGAAGTGGGTAGGCCTCCAAATAGCTTACGACCTCCTCGAGGGGAGAAGTACCACCACCTTTTATTTACAGGGTTGCCTTTTAATAAAGCAGCTCCTGAAGATATTCACCAAGGGGGGGAGGCCGTGCGCTAGGCAGAGGGCAAGAAAGCTGATGATTAATCTCCATAAGTTCGGGGTGAGCTGCGAGGGCACCAGGCCATACGCCGTCGGAAGCTCACCACGAACCTATGAAGAGGAAACCTCAGCCCTGCTTGGAGTGTATCTACATACACTCCGACCCAACCGTTTGGGGAATTGGTGACTCAGCCCCCGAGGCCCGGGAGTTCAAGAACGAACTCCGGAGGAATGACAAAACAGGCTCGAACCGAGCTCAGATCCTCATTGGTCATGAGTGAGCCGGGTGCATACGGGCTCGGGCCCACCTCAATTCCGACCTCTTCCCCCTCAGAAGAAGCCAGAATTTGCGATGGACCTGCATCGAACATCGATGCCCTCGTTGGCGAGTCCATTACCCAGGTTCTGAAACTACAAAGGAGGAGGAAATCAAAAAACTCTCCGAGCGACCGAAAGAAAGGATAAAATGCCTACCTGAAAACTTGCCGAAAAAGATGGATGAGCAAAGAAGAGGAATGACCCCCGAAAGGGAAAAACGACGGATGACGCAAAGGCTAGCCGAGAACTCCCAAGAACGCTCGAAAGAGAATTCCAACACTCCGGCAATGGCGGCTAGACCAGGGCAGAAGGAAGGTCAAGTAACGATCCTACGACCCCTTCTTCAGGCCTTATATAGGCCATTGCAGCGGCTCCGATCGAGCGGCCTAAATTGATCATACGGTCCGGAATCCGCCATGTGGCGAGCCCTAAGATGGCCTCAACAAATCTCTCCGAATCGCCTCACTAAATGCGGATCATTATGAAGGGCGCTTCGAAGCTCAAAATATTGATGATTGACCTCCCGCCTTCCGCCGGATGAGACACATCGGAGAAGGGAGCATTAATAGCCAACTCTTCATGCTCCGCCAAAAGGAATGCTTTAGGTGATGGGGAATTAATGGTCGAAACCCTCCTCGTCCCAATTCAACCACTTCCCAGAAAGAGACACCTACGTAAAACCCCGAAAAATTCCCGCAGCGAATTCTATTCTCAAAAAATCTAGTAGCTCGGACACCCCGAATCTAGCGCCGAGCTCTCAACAAAGAAGTGCGCCGAAGCCTACCCAGTCCAGTACGTGCCTCTTCTTATGAAATTAAAGTACTGGACGATCAAGAGTCCGACTACTTCCATCGTTCGAGCAGCAAGGCAGCTCGATCTCGGAAGTGGGGGTCATACGATAGAGGGAAAAACGGATTGTTTAGCCCACAACTAAAAGGCCGCCCAGTTTCGGCCCAGTAAATACCAATGACGAATGACTAAACCTTTACCTCGGCCCAGAGCCAGCTCGTCCTCGGAACTCCACCAACTCCGGACATTCGCCGACTCCTCCGATCGAGCTCGGGGTACCCCCTGATAAACGCGACCCATCCCGACCAAGTTCGAGATGCTAACCCCAGTAATGCACAGCATACGCTCCGACCCTCGATCTCGGAGCGCTCCCTCGAGTACACCTCGTAACTCGGAAAACCGAGCCCTCCCAACCTACAACGAGCCCTCCCACCCTACACCAAGCCGGCCCCACTAAACGCCTGACGTGACTACTTAACGAGCTTGGCCTCGCTAACAACCACATCCACGCGCAAGCCCATGCCCACTTACGCGGCCGTACTCCACCACACTGCCGCGTCATGCCTCCATAACTGGCCAACAGCAGTCAGACGGCACCTTTACTACTCCGACCATGCCCTGCTGTGACTGTCAACGCCTTACCATTTTTAAGAACGGGTTGTACCATACGTCACCTGCCTACCTAGGCTGCACGCTATCCGGCTTAGAGCCATACCGCCTCATGATGGGGACTGACAGTACCTCTGTCATCCGGGCCACTCCACCGAGGCTATAAATAGCTCGGTCTGGTAATTCCTAAAAGAGGCTCTCTTGGCTGGTCCAAAAATTTGCCTGCTCTAATTTGATCGTTGGACAGCCCTCATCGGGAAAACCGGTGAGGTATTGTGCAGGTCCGCGACCGTCACGCAGGAGTTGGTTCCCGTCTTCCCCTCTCCACACCGGCGGCTCCCTCGGCTCAACCAGTGTGGTCACCCTCGGGCCAGATTTGAACCACAGCAAGAATAAATTGTGATTTTGAATTAAAATTACAAGTCTTCAAATCTAAATATAATATTCCAACTATATAGTTAAGGTAATAATCTCCATCATCAACATCTATGCCCAAAAATACAACTACTAAACTAAATCATTCTAGTTATAAAATTTTGAAAATATCAGAGAAACCTAAAAATTCTACTAGAATTCAATTTCTGCTAATCTCTCTACGGGAAAATAGCTTGCAAGGTTGGCAACAGCACAAGTGGGTTTTGTGAGGTGAGGAGCTTCATCCACAATGGATACTAATTTATTCTGTACTTTGTGTGGTAAAGAGATTAGGCTTCATCATCTATTGAATCTACTAAGCAACATGCATGAGTTTGGAAGAAAAGTCGTAAAATGATAGCTATACTTTTATTTGAGAAAAATATTCGTGCTGCCACAACTTATTATTGAGAACTACTTGGGAACAATTAGAGCAATTTACTAGATTTAAGTCCTTAATAACACGGTGATTTGGTATAATCCGTAGGACTCTAAAATGGTTCGGGTTGAATTATCTACCGAATAATTGTGTTTGTGCTGAAGTCATATATCTGTGCCTTCCCAATAATCAGGACCTTGCAAGCTATTTTCCTAGACTTCATGGCAGTTTGATTCGTAAAGAAGGAAAACCCTAGAGCTCATCATGTATGGTTAAGAGGTATGGAAAGATAGCCTAGCAACTTCTATGAAGTATGGGAAAATGACTTAGCAATTAGAGGTTATGGGTTCAATTCCTATAGTGCATTTCCAATAATTTAGACTTGGGTGATTATAATGCCGGCAGATTTTGGTCCTTTTCTCTTTAAAAAAAAGTTCCCAACTTATGGATCTTTCACTACAAAAGAAGGAATAACTCCCGGCGCTTTTTTTTTTGTCTCTACCGACGCTTATAAGCGTCGGCGAATTCCCAGCCCACGCTTCACAAAGCGTGGGTTAGACGTCGGGCAGGTGGGCGTGGGTCGGATTTAACCCGACGCGTCAAAAAAGCGTCGTCGGTCTATGCCGACGCTTTTAAGCGTCGTTCCTCTTACTGTGGTTTACTGTGGTTTTAGGCCGACGCTTAAAAGCGTCGTTCCTTTTTTTAATACTCCGACGCTTATAAGCGTCGGCGAGAAGGGTTGTTTACTATGGTTTTAGGCCGACGCTTAAAAGCGTCGTTCCTTTTATAATACTCCGACGCTTATAAGCGTCGGCGAGAAGGGTTGTTTACTATGGTTTTAGGCCGACGCTTAAAAGCGTCGTTAAAGGCGTGCCAGTTTAATTTCCGGTTGCTTTTTCCGACGCTTATAAGCGTCGGCATTAAATTTTTTTTTTAAAAAAAATTTGTAAAAGTAATTTCTAAATACTCTGTGTACATTAAATTCTAACAAAACAATAGAAACAAATACACTGAATCACATATATAACAAAATACGAGTCACAAACAAGAACTTTGATTACATTCATAGTATCATATTTGATTACATTGTACTTCAAAAACATTCTAAAAACATACAAGTCAAATTCCTAAGTACACAATCTACAATATGTATCAAGGGTCGGCATCATCATCTCTATAATATTGTCATTAAGCTTGGGGCGAGCCCAGTCAACCAAGCTCTGCTCCTTGCTCGGGCGAGTCTTGTCCACAGACCGGCGTCCTGTTAAGAGCTCAAGAAGGACAACCCCGAAGCTGTAGACATCACTCCTAGCTGTCAAGTGACCTGCTCATAGAATAAAATATGATTCAAAATGAACTCACAGCAATTAATTAGAAAAGCAAATGAATGGATGTTGCATTCGACACATAGGTTTTGATAGATTCTACTTATCATGTTGCTCAAAAAAGATCTCATGATCATCATACAAGATTAATCAAAGGAATCTCCAAAATTTTAAAAACATACAAGTCAAATTCCTAAGTACACAATCTACAATATGTATCAAGGGTCGGCATCATCATCTCTACGAGTAGATGAAGTATCATCAACCCACAAGAAAAAAAAATATTTTAGAAACTAAAAATACGAAAGTCATCACGCTCATACAAGAATACATTATAATTACATAAAATATTCAAATAGATTTAGTTATGTACCGGAGGAGCAAATCTCTGCAAAAAGGATGAAATATGGTTAAGCTGGTCCTGCAAAGATTGTATCTTCAACTCTTGGCTTTGCTTCAACTCCGCCATATCAGTCATATGACTCTGCCTCATCTCCTCTATCCTTGTCTCATATGACTGCTTTATCTGTGCCATCTCTGTCTTCAAACTACAAACCTCTGCAGTGCTAGTACCTTGTCTGGCATCTTGGGTATATCGGCTCACTGCAGACAGCTGAGTGGGGGTAACTCCGACACCGTAACCCCTCACGCGATCATAGCGTTCTGGGCCCATCAATTCAGCATAGACCTGAGCCTCGACGCGACTGGCCGCGTCGGATGATGATGACTCCCCGACGCGCTCTGAAATAAGAGTTGTAGCTCTTTCCTATATCTCTCTCAAGAAAAAAAAACAGTCACATTAATATTTTAAAAGAAGTAAAATTAATAAGAAAATTCTGAACAAATAAAAAATGAATACATACAACTATATCTCTCGACTCGTCCCGGACAAAGCTGCCATCTCGGTGAGTGTGGGTCATCTTATAAAACTCTACCTCACCAGGCTCCCTTCCATGCTCTACCATCTACACATACGGAAAGTATATTGGCAAACTATATATCATGATACGTGCTATATGTTAGTAAAATTTCAAATAGTTTCAAAAGAACTTACGAATTCATTTCTACGTCTCGCATAACTCTTCGAGCCTGAAGTATGAGGAACTGCTTGAGATGCTCGTGCAGCTCTACCAATATTAGAATATGTCTGCCAAAATAAAAGCACACAGTATAATATGATTCAATGTATATATTTGCAATCTATATTAATAATAAAGATAATAGAAGATATTGAAACAATATACGTGACCTGTCCTCTTTCAGAAAACCAGTAATGAACAAGCTCCCTCCACTGCTGAGGGTATACATCAGGAGGAGTCACACGAGCAACCTCCTCCTCTGTTATACATTCGTGCTTGAAGTCCGTCTTCAATTTTGCTTTATATTCTTTCCATTTGCGATTGAGGGACTTTAGCACCCAATCATGGCTCTCTGAAGGGAGTACAAACTTACCCTACAACAAGATTCAGAATGTTATAATAATATTAAACATCTAAAATAAAATTATGATACTAAGCAAATTAATATACAGAAGGTGTCAAATTAAAAAGAATAAATTCAATTCATTACCTGTATAAGTCTAAGAAGCTCAACCTTATACGAAGGAAGCATGTCATTCCACTTCGAATAGTTGAGCGGACACAGCTGACCCTTGCGTGCAACCGATCCTAAAAAGCTTGATAGTAGACTTCCAGCTCTATTGATGGGCTGCCCCAATTCGTTGCATCGGATGATGATCTTCTCACCCGGAGGAAGCTTCCACACATCCTTTGCTTGAGTGGGTCCCCGTCTCGTCCTCACCGTCCCTTGTCCATCTATTAAAATTAAATAAAATATCTCTTAAAAAGTTGAAGACAAATATGAATATAAAATATGAACTTTAAATCGAATTACCCTGGATCCGGAGCTCATCCTCCGGGCAATCAGCAGGAGGCTCGCGCTGAGATCCTGACTCGTGCTGCTGATGCTCACATGGCTGCTGGGACTGTAGGGACTGATCAGAAGTAGATCCCACCTGAGAATGCTGGAACTCCACATCTCTAAATCGTCTCCCTCGGGGCATAATGTTACCTGGTATGCACAAAAAAGAATCAATATTTGGTTAACTCCACATCTATAAAGGAAAATGCATTTGGACTACGGCACACAAACGGTCACAACAGGCAACAGATTCAAAATTCTGATGCAAAGCAATTGTTTATGGTAGTAGATCAATAGGACCCTACTGCTTGTACCAGAAATTCTCTTGTGATCCACATTGTGGTTGTGGCTTAAAGAACCAATAAACAATTGAGAATACTGCATCTTCTGTCCAATTGAATTCACAGAGGGATCATCCCCAAAAAATTGTGAATGGTAATGCAGACCCAATATCCATGTCACTCGAGGACAATGAACACTCACATTGCCTTAAAAATTTCACAAGCATTAAATAAAGAATACGAACAAAGTTCGTCACATAGCATCATGCTGCGTGCACCGGAGAAACTATTTTTCCAAAATATTTGCAAAAACCATAAATATACTCTATAGTTATTTTATATGTAAAATACATTCTTATCAAAACACTTTTGACAAACCTCAGTGGATTTATTTTTGCATGGTTAGTTTTTGAACAAACAAGTTACTCTCCTGATATGGGTAATGGTCGGCATCTCACATGATTTCAGCATAAATCATATACACCCAATAAGACTATATACAAACTTGTGTCTTAGTCTGATCGATTGGCTATCAAAGTGACTTGACTCATGCAAGTTTACATGGACCCGTCAGGTCATAGGATATACAAAGGCTATTATACGATGAGAACATCGTCAATCATGACAGTGTAGTTTCAGTTAGATGTCCTCTCAAACTAGCCAGTCAATGTAATGTGTCACAGCCAAGTTAATGTGGAGCCTTTACTCTAACAACCGAGAAATGGTTACCACAATTTTATGGTCATCATCTACCATTAACAGCCATGTAGATGAAGTCTCCCAACGTCATCTTCATTTTGACAATTTAAGGAATAAGAAACCAGAGTCTTAGGTCTCCTTCAATTGGCCAATCAATCACATGCTATTAGATATCAATAAAATATTATGAATAAAATAAAAGAATAATTAATGTCTCAAAATATAATATCTTATATAAAAACATAGCCTTGTAAGGCACCAATTCGAACGATTAGCTCTATATGGACAATGCACTATAGACAACAGAAATATTTGTGTTTGGTTGAATCCAACATCTCTTAGATAGACTGCCTTTTCAAAAGTTTCTAAAACCAGTCATCTAAATCAGAAGAAGGGCATTATTACTGATTTACTGTGAATGGTTACAAAGAACCACAGACCTGAAAATTCATGAATGATTAAGTCACATGGAATCCCAACCTGGTAGAGGCTTGGTTACAAGTAAAGAACTTAAAAGCAGAGGCATAATGCAGATCACATATTTACAAAGTTAAGGCTTGGAACTAAATTGATAGGAAAAAGCATACCCATTGATAGTTATGCTTACCAGCTCTTCAGGTAATAAATCTTGTTCAATAAATAGCCTCTCTGAAAGCTTTAGTTTTGATAATTGTGCAGCAAGTGCATGCAAATCCCTGGAGAGAAAAGGTACCTTACATATAATATAACATACATTTAAAAGACAGAGCAAAATGGCAAAACAGAAATTCAATGCAAGAGGTGGGGATCCAGGATTTTTCCTTCGGGAGGCCAACAAATACATCATAAAAACAACATCAATTAAATAGTATAATGATTCAAAGTTTTTCATGGAAAGAAAAATGCATACAAATTGAAATTGAACTCAATATCAACTACCATACCAAATCCAAAGTTACTTTGAGTATCATATTCATTTGAATTTGGAAATAGTATCAAATTTAGCTTATGTGCCAATACGCTCCTAGGAGGTTGAAATTAATATACTGAATGCAATCAATGTTTACCATAAAATATTCACAAGTTAAAGATAAAAAATTATCAATAATTAATATTACTTGTTGATTATAAAGTATAACTCGAAAATATTGCAAGATTTTAGGCCAAACATTAATATAAATATTGTAAACTAACTTAAAGGCTAGAAAGGTTAACCATACAATGTGAATGGTTGAACTCATATGTTCATATATTGACCGTGTTAGGTATGGAAATTTCAGACATAGAAAAAGAAGTAAACTGGTTAAAATAAAACAAGTACTGGCATCAATGAACACTACCTGTTCAAGACTCTGTAACAGTCATTCTATTTACAAATAATTTGATTCAGAATTCAGATTATGCCAAAGCAATGGTGAAGTGTAAAAACACCATGTTGCACTCATATTGCATTCACCAGTCTGAACTTTGAGGTAGTCCATGACCATGCCTTTGGTCAAAATAAAGCAATCTTTTATGTAATGATATGTGATAAGGGATCTCTCATATAACACTAATACAATGGTGTGAATGAGATCTAGGCATGGGTGTTCCAAGTTTAGAAGCGATCACATATGTGATGGACCTTGATTTCAAGAAACTGGTCATGATTTCTTGTCTTTCTGGATTCAGACTGAAAAGAAAGGAAGTGAGGGGGGGGGGGGGGGGGGGGGGGGGGGGGGGGGGGGGGGGGGGGGGGGGGGGGGGGGGAGGGGAGGATGCTGCTACTTACATAAGACATTCCTAATAGATTATTTTTCTTATGGAGGCTGCTACCATTGCAACAGACCCTCCCTGCCTCTCCCCGGGGAGATTCAACTTCACTGCAGCTTGCAACAGAAAAAGGTAAATCGTGATTCTGCAACATGAACCCCCTACGTTTTTCATCCTGGCTTGACACCAACACTGACATCCTCTAGTCACGTGCCATGATAAATTGGAAGCGACTGTATGTAAAAAGCTCATATTGGTATTTGATAGCAGAAAAGCTACAAAAGAGATTTCAGGATGTTGTGAGGGAGAAGAGAGCAGAACTTTCAACTCTCCTTTGATGGAGGAATCACCACATGATATGAATAAATAACAAAGAAGAGTGTGCAAGGAGGATCATCTATATATGGAAAAATGGTCGTCAACTATGGTTACAGGAGAATCAGTTAAGAGCACATCGGAAGTACTTCATAAAATCAAAAGTTAAAAGATTGTTTTCAGACAGGCAATGTTATACTCAATCTTCCTAATTTTTTTTATGGATAATAGCATAAATGAAGATCATTGACGCAAGGCATAAAAGCATAGGCCAACTGATAAACAACAATTTTGTGAAAAACTAGTTATAAATACATGAAACTGATAAACTAATGCCTCGCAACTTGATGTGGGGTCATCATACACAATGAAATTGTCATCTGCACACCAAGATAAGAGGCCCTTTCCCCTGACAGAAAGCATAGAGCTTACACCCTGCATAAAATCTAGAGACAATAAAGGTCAACATCCGCTAGAGGATTGCCGAAAACCTTCAAATAAGCATATACTAGAAGAGCTTATAGTATTAATTTTGATTAGGAGCTAAGAAACAGATCAGCTAACACAGCTGCAGAAGACCCACTTGGGATATAGTTGTATGCAACAAAATGCCTAACATCAGACTGCCCACGGATTATAATCTTTTCAGAATGTCACAGCTGTCTGTTTAAAGAGGCTGACATGAATTCATTAACAGATTCAGGCTATACTCATTTGAATGAAAATATGGTTTCGGGTCCGGATTTGTAGTTTTTTTAAAATATATATATTTGGTTTTTTGGCAGATTCAGTTGTGCCAAGTTTCCACAAAGTCCAATACCAAAATCATTGCAAATACAGATTACCGTGTGCATTCAAATTGAGATTATGCCAAAAATTCCAAAATAATTGGCTGTAAACATGCAATGGGTTCTTAGAATGACTACTTACATACAAAACCTGAGCTTGTTTGCATTATGGTTAATAAATCAGATTTAATTAACAATAGCAGGGATGGGGATATACTGCATCATCAAACTATTGTCATTGTGGAGACAATTTCCAAATGCTTGCACCCAACAGTGCCTATATGGTTCAGCAAATAACCCCATCATGATCCCAAATAAATACAGACATGCTCCTAGATCAACATCCTATATTATTTTCAAGCCCCATGAACACGGTTGGCAAAGAGGATTAAATAGCAAAGAAGAACTAAATTAGTGGAAGTGTAGATAGCAGCCATTCACGCAGTTCAACCCAAATATAATGAGAATCAAGCATAAATACTGAAAATGGCTGCGAACTCTCTTCGATCGCTGAGACGGAGAGGATGTGGATCTGCGACGATAGAAGATACGAATCGATTAATTTCGTGACAAGTATTTTGCTATATATATGCGGCAGACCAAGGGTTTTCAGCCCCTATCTTAGCTTTAAAAGAACGCTGGATTGAATTAAATTAAAATATAAACTCCAACAGGACATCGAACTTCCAATCCGTACCTTCCTCTACCCCGAGATAGGCGGTGGGTTGGATCCAAGTTTTCTCCTCGGGCAGAGGCGGGCCTGAATCGATCGGGACTTGGGGCCGGTCGGTCGACGCCGGAAAGGAGAGAGAACAAACCCAGAACACCCGAAGAAGAGGAGGAGGAGAAGAAGGAGAACAAGCGAGACGGTGGGAGAGGAGGGAGGAGGAGAAAAATACCTCCGGCGGAGCGGGTTGGGATCGGTCTGCGCCGGAGAGGAGGTAGCGCCGGAGACGAGGAATGGGGGCTAAGGCAGCGCCGGAGACGAGGAAGATGAGGGTGCTCGGGAGTAGCTAGGGCAATTTTGCGGGCTCGGGGTCGGCCGCTGGGTATTAAGTGGGCTTCGGCGACGCTTATAAGCGTCGTATTATTAACCACGCTTATACGCGTCGTCTTAGGAAAAAAGAACGACGCGTTAAAGCGTCGTTTGGTGTTAGGTCCGCGACGACGCTTTTAAGCGTCGTTGATTGCTTCGAATTACCAACGCTCCTATAAAGCGTTGGAAACATTGGGCGCGGGAGCGAAATTTGCCGATGCTTTTTCCTAGCGTCGGCAGATAAGCGTCGGCGTTTTTTTCTTTTACTGTTGTGTTTGTTATGTAAATGCGGAAAAGTTTTTATAACTTGTAATGAAATTTTCTTGGATGGTCTTTCTATAAGAAGGATTGTTCATAAAAAAAATTGCAAAGTTGGACTGCAGAATTACTTCTGCATTTATTTGCAAACACAAATGCTTTGAAATATGTAAGGTAAGATAAACTTTGCTTTAATACCAACAATATGAAGTGTGTTTATGATGCAATCATCCTATAAACCTTTTAAGACAAATCATGGAGAATCAAAATTTTCTAATATCCATATGTAACATAAATTTGAATGCTTTAGTAAGATTTGTTTTGCTAATCTTCTATAATAGCATATGTATGCGTGAATGCTTTCCCGTTTTTAATTTAGATTGCCTTAGGTCGTAAAAGTGCTTTAATTTATCTTAAAAAAAGGCAACCGCCAAACCATATGCACCAAGAGAAGATAATATATATGCTATATGAAAGGGAACGTCCACAATTTTATATGATGCTGCAATCTTTTAATTCTTTTAATCTCTTTAAGGTAAAATTTGTAAGTTGAATTGAAAAGAGAAGTTAATGCGTAATTATTTTGACATATCATTATTCTTTCATCTTTATTACTTCCATTGTTGTTGAATTTATGAAAATGTCCTCTATAATCTATTTCAGGGAAAAGAAGTTAAATAATGCACTAGAGCAAGCATCAAATTTTAAGATTATATATTTTAAACTATCAAACTAGAACTAAATCTAAAAATAATAAGAAAGCAAGAACTATAAATAGAAAGAAAAATAGGTTAGGCTATTGATTGTCATGTGTAATGCATGCAAAAGTGTGTTGCCATCTAAGGAAGTCTCCTTTTAAGTTGCACAACTGGACATGTCACACTTACCAAAGGTCCCTCAAGAAAGATAGAAATAAAATAGTTAAATAAATGGGTGCTAGTAGAATTTTCCAATTACCTCATCTAAAGAGTACCTACGAGCATTTTAAACCACAACTATTAATACTTTAAAACAAAGTATGATTCTTTTTCCTTGTAGAAAGTGTCGATAAGCAGCATACCATGCAAAATGAGGTAGTCCTTTTCAGTTCCCCAGTATCCATAGCCCTCTTAAACTTTGGAGGAGACATGATTTAAGTTTGAGTCCCAATAAGTAATCCAGTAATGAACAGACCTCATTGATTTTGTGTTTTTTTTTTTTTTTTTGGGTACATCGGTGCCTCATACGAATCGAATGTGAGTACAGTCCATAAAATCAGAGAGAAGAAGAAAATACACACCGCAACATGAGTATCCCAAATAAAGATCGTGAAGTGGTGCGCCACAAAGAATGCCATACAGTCCGCCGCACTATTAGCCTTTCGAAAAATCTGGATAGCCCAGTGAAAGATGCACTCCCTTAACAGTCCCCTCATTAATTTTATTAATGGTTACTTTTCAATGTAGCATATTTGTTATTATTTTTTAAAAAAATTTAAAAATAATTTATTTATTAAATTTTTTGGTATACAAAAAGGTAGGGGCCCGGTACATACCATACGGTTGTTACATGTGCAAACAAAATTTGGCTCAAGGTCGGTGAAATAGAGGGCTGGTCCTGATAAAAAATTTCATGACCGTCGAGTGTCGGGACCACAATCTAGTTAGCAGTATGCTTTAGCTTCTCCGTACATATGAGATGTAATGTCCGGGCCCAATACAGACTAGGCCCAATACTGTAGGGCCCAGTTTGAGGGTATTGGGCCAGGATGCAGGGTTAGCAGGCCCAGAAAGAATAGGCTCCCATCTTCCCCGAGGGCTGAAAAGACAGGATCACAGATGGCCAACGGAGAGACCCCTACAGGCATGCACAACCGGAGCCCGCCACCTCCCTCCTCCTCGGCAGCTGGGCCTCGAGCTGGCCTGAAGAGGGGGGGGGTAGCTGGTGGCTCCCGAAGCCCTGAGCAAGGAGAGGATGCCACCTCTCCTTGGGGTCAAATCACAAGCTTAGTTTTTATAGACCTAAGCCCTGCTAACCCTAATCTTGGATATACCCTCTTAAGCTTCTAACCCTCTGATATTCGGTACCAGAGAGCTAGATCCTGGAGCTGGAGGTGGAAGGTGCCCCGCAGCCCCAAGGGAGGAAGGAGGGAACTTGCCGAGAAAGGATCACTGCCCAACTCCACTCAGCCTAGTCAAGGTAAGCACACTGCCAGTAGACTAAAGCAAGAGAAGAGGGGAGGAACCCCCTCGGTGGGGGTGTTCTCCTCTCTGTTCCATCCATGGAACAGAGGGGAGCACACCAGCACAAGGAGAAAGATCGGGCAAGGAGAAGACAACAACAAAACCCTAGGCCGGACCCACGGGCCGCGGGCCGGACCCACGGGTCGCGGGCCGGACCAAGGAAACCCAAGCCCAGGCCTGGCTGCCACCCGGGCCGAGCCCAACCGGACTCGGCCTACGGGGTGACAGTCCCCGGCCGCTGCTACTCTAGGGCTCGGGGGGCAGCCCCGGGCCGCCGGTCAGGTTGAGCCGGCAACCGGCGTGGCCACAAGGCCGCCAGCCCCGGCCGGACCACTGCCTCCTCTCCGGCAAGAGGCGGTGGTGCCGGAGGGAAGGACCAAAGAAAAGAAAAGGAAGAAGGGAAGAAGAAAGAAAGAAAGAAAGAAAGAGAGAGGAGGAAGAGGCCGTAGATCCGGCCGGAGGAGAAGAAGAAGGCCGGAGGACCGGCCGAAATGGCTAGGGCTTCCGATCGGAACCAAGGAGAGAGAGAAAAAGGAGAGGAGGAGGGGACTTGCCCGTGTACGGCCGTGAGCGTCGCCGGTGTGGGCTCGGCCGGGGAAGCCGAGAGCTCGGCCGCGGGCTCGGCCGGGGAAGCCGAGAGCTCGGCCGCGGGCTCGATCGGGGAAGCCGAGAGCTCGGCTGCGGGCGTCGCCGATCGCGGTCCGACCCCCTCCCCGTGAGGAGGAGACCATCGACCTCCCTTCGCCGGAGAGGAGAGGAGAGGAGGAATGGGAGATCGGGATGAAAGGAAGCTTCGGGAAGGAGAAGAAAAAAAAAAGAAGAAACGGTGAAGAAAAAGAAAGAAAAAGAGAAACAAAAAGAAAAGAAAAGAAAGAAAAAGAGAAGAGAAAAGAAAAGAGTGGGTTAACGGGCCAGAATCGGGTTCGGATCCACATCCGAACCCGCAACCCGTTAAGCCTAAAAATCGAAATGGGTTAAGTAAACCCAATTAAACCGGACCCAATCTAGTTGGGTGAACCCGGATGAGGGATTGAGTGGGATCTGAACCCAATTGAACCTGAACCCGAGCTCAATTTAATTGGGCTAAGTCTGGACGAGCCCAAACTACAAATTGGGTCAAATCCGAACCAAATTAGGCCCAAATTGATTTGGGTCCGAACCCAGTTGAGTGGAGTTAATTCCAGCAGACCCAATTAAACTTGGGATTAAGCCTAATGACCAATTAGAAGGCCAATTAACCCATATGGACCCAATCAAGGCTCCAATATGAACACATTAGACTTGGGCTAAATTTCGGGTAGGATCCAAACAAGTAAAAAGGAAATAATATGCTTATTATAATGTGTTTTTAGGTGACTCAGGATCCGTCACCAGGACGTAAGAAACTTGGGATAACGAATTTGCTGTAAGTAATCTTTCTTAATCCTATCGTAGATCTTGTATTACGTTTTATAAGATGAACCAGTATTTTTTTTTATACAATTTGAATTGTATGCATGATTAGTGAAGAATGTAAGTAACCTGTTCTAATCCTGTTTTGGATCATGTCATGTTATTAATGTTTCCTCAGCATTTCTTTTAAGTATATATGTTTCATGCTTGATATGTTACAATGCTTAAGTAACTTGCATGAACCCAGAAGCTATGGCTATGTATGCGATATGATGATACTGATATTTTAATCATGCATGTAAGTTTATAAAGTCTTAGCTAGCCCAGAGGCAGTATAATGGGCTCAAAGATGCTACTGAGAATGACTGAGCCGCCAGTGGCTGAATAGTAACTGAGCTTGCCCCGCCAGTGGCTGAATAGTAACTGAGCTGCCCCGCCAGTGGCTGAATAGTAACTGAGCCTGCCCCGCCAGTGGCTGAATTGGAATTGGGCCTGCCCCGCCAGTGGCTGAATAGTAACTGCGCTTGCCCCGCCAGTGGCTGAATAGTAACTGAGCCTGCCCCGCCAGTGGCTGAATAGTAACTGAGCTGGCCCCGCCAGTGGTCGAGTCTGACTTCGCAGTAGCATCCGAGAGAAAAAGGACCACGGCATGCCGGGGGCACGATTTCATATGCATATATTATGAAAATTTCTGTGATTTGCACTACTGCTTTGTTTAGATTGCATACCTATTATGCCATGATGATTATTAGATGAATATGCATGTCAGCTTCTCAAATCCTGATTTACATGTTTAGCCTACTGGTTGATCCGGTAGGATTATGCAGGATTACTTACTGAGCCGTGTAGCTCACATCTGTTTATGCTTCGTTTTCTTTCAGATCCTCACCAGTGATCGCCATCAGATATGTTTTTATTTTGTTATAGAGCTTCGTATTTTTGGAGAAGCTTATATACTTTTTGTACATTTGAATAGCATAGAAATTCTGTATTTTTGGTTTCAAACTTGAAGGTTGTACTGCAAAACTTTTAATTTATATAAGTTTGAATCCTTTTGGCTACCTGTTACCCCTGTATGAGGCTGCGTGCTACTGTGGGCGATAGTCGGCAATAGCACGGCCGTGTTACGGATCCGGGTCCGGGGCGTGACATGAGAGGTCTGAAAATTAATTATAGCAGTCTTCCAAAGAAGGGTATCTATCATCAATGGGTTTACTTTAATTGTACTAGCGGGATGAGAGATTATCTATATTATAACTGTAGAGGAGTTGCCACACCCTAAACTTGAGGCGCAACAGATGCCACACACACCTATATTTCGGCCATACAAACATACAATATTATAGGTAATATTAAAGTAATAATAAATTTTAAAATTTTATTTAATTAATAATTTATTTAAAACAATCTTATAAGTTTTAATGTAACATATGTCACCATGTGCTAACTAATAATATAAATCAAATTAAATACTCTAACTAATCTGACTAGAACACCATTAATTGAAGGTATCTTCAGAAAATCTAACGCACTCTAGTAAGTAACATAATACTCCAATATGGGCTCAAAACATGCCAAATATTTAATTAAAGCACAAAATATTGACCGAAAAATAAATTATCATCAAACATATTTTTCTTTTGAAATTTATTATTATTTTTATAAAAATTAATAACAGAATCCTAACATAAATATGATATGGCCATGTAACCCAATGGCATGGTCCAACAAAGTGAATGGGCCCGAACTCGGCCCATAATGGATACGACTTAACAGAGAACGTTCTCCATCTTGTTGAACTATGAAATAAGGAGGAAGAGGAAAAGAAAGAAGAGAGGGAGGAGAGGTCGAAAGGGGTGGCCGGAGGTCGTCGTCCGGTCGATGGCCAGCCGACAGCAGTGGTGGCCGATGGTCGCTGTAGCGGCCGACGAGAAGGAAAAATCAAGACATCCTCGATTTGGGATTTGGGTCTGGAATAGGGGAAAGGATTGGCTTTGGTTTAACCAGAAATAGAAGAACAGAGGGAAGGGTGGCTCACCAGCACATCGACAGAGGGGAAGGATCTCAGCCGAGAGTAGCCAGTCCGACGAGCTAGCAGCGGTGACGCTTGAAACAGAGAGATCTTGGAGCACAGAAAGAAAGAGAGGGAACGATCTCGGGGTGTGGTGCTTGGCCGGGGTGGCATGCTGGCTACCGGACAAGAAAGAATGAGGAGATGGAGAAGAGGGAGGAGAAGGCTCTGTGGAGGATTAATCACAAAGGAGGAGGGGTTTTTATAGGAATTTTTGAATGGCTCGTGGCACATTCACCGCCGCGAAAAGGCGGCCGTTCAAATGGCTGTGGGGCTGCCGCAGAACAGTTGCGACGCCTCCACTCCCATCTTGCCTGAGGAAGCCGGGAGAGAGGACTGTGATCACAATCTTTTATTCTGGCTCTTCAATAGGCCATGGGCTGAAGTTGGCTGGGACTGCAAGCTTTAGCCCATTATTCTCACAATTCAAGAGCTCACCCAAAACGGTTAGCCAAAAAGCATTTTTTGGATTTCTTAGTCATGTATAAACATCAAAGATCTCCTCGGCGAATAATCGATGTGGGACTAAATACACACTCGCACAGGTCCTCACATACTTCCTCATTTAAGCCCTAATGTCCTCGTCAGATTAAGGATTCAAATCCATTCAAATCTAATCACGAGCACTACGATCGGTTCGTGGTCAGCTCTAATGGATCCATGCTGCAGTATCCCTTAGTGTACATAGATTATGAGTTGAGTTCACTTTGATACTATTTGTCACAACTGAGGATCATATCCAAAATAGCTAGCTGAAAGATATTTTTTTGAATTTTTTGATTCTGTATAAATACCCAAAATGTCCTCGATAAATAATTTAAATAGGATTAAATATGCATCTATACGAATCCTCATAGGAATTACTTTCTAACCATATCTGTGATGCTCTATGATGAAGAATGACTTTAGCGAGACCGGCACATGACGCTACTAGCTCGGCATAAGGAACAAAGGCTTTTAATAGTTGTTTACCTCAACGCTATTATTGAAGTGAGATCAACAAAACACGGACAAAACTTATTCATATTCTGATAGGAGTGATACATGGAATGGCTCATAACAATAGCTATTAAAGAATTTTATTTTCTTTCAAGATCACGATTTGTGAGAATTTGTTACAATGACATCCATGTTCTTGCTCAATTGGTGGCCATAATTCAAGTTTGAAACCTCCTATTACGCCTCCTACTTCGCCGGAGGGGGCAGGATTGGAGGATGCAGGCGGCGCGGCGCGGTACGGACGGAGAAAGAAGGGGAAGAAACGGAAATAAAGCCTCCTATTACGCTGTTTATTAAAATAAACTCCTGGGGGTCGCGCATGGGTAGGAGCATCCAACGTGTAGTGGAAACTTAATGTTTCCGCTGCCCATAGAACCTAAACCACGCCCGTGAGTCACAAGGTGAGGTTTCTGGACCCACGCTACTTAACAGCTGTTTAAAAAGCTTTTATTACTTACCTTCTTTCTTACCCGCTGTGGAGTGTAAATGGCCCGTCACTGTTTCCCTCGCTTCTCACGCTCCTTCCTACCTCCCTTATTTATCCCTCGCTCTCTCTCTCTCTCTCTCTCTCTCTCTCTCTCTCTCTCTTCCTCCCATTCTCCAATAGCCGACGCTGGGAGCTCTCAGGGCATTGAGATCTCGCCGGAATTATCCCCTCCGGCGCGGGAACCTGGACGGAACCTGACGCCAACCTCGCCGGAACGATGGCTTCCGGCGGTTACATGGCCTACTCCCCTTCTCCCTCCACCGCCCCCCACTCTCCTCACCTTTCCGGCATCCGCTCCGCCACCAACGCCATCGTCGAGCAGGAGAAGTACGGTTCCTTCCCCTCTCGAAATCTGTACCTCTGAATTCTAGAAAAAAGAGCGGCTTTGTCGCACTTCAGTCTTGGATCTTCCCAATTTTCTAACCTTTACTCGGGCATCGATCTGGATTCTCCGATCTGCACTCATTTTCTTGTTTGGTGTTTTCTTTTATGGACTCGCGGCTCGTTGTTGTCGTTCTTCTTCTTTTTTTGGGCGACGAGATGCTTGTGGTTTGGATATGTTATTTTTTCTGTTAAAGGTTTTGTCCTTTTTCCATGTCAATGTTGAGATCATTAGATGCTCTTCTGTTTCTTTTGGTATGCCCTTTTTCTCTCCTAGTCTTAGACTTTATGGACAAGATTCTATTCTTGCTGTGCTTGGAATGTTTGGTTTTGAGCTTCTGTTCTTTTTCTTTAAGGTTTTGAAGGAGTTGATATTAGTTTCTTTTTGCACATGCTCGTTATTCTTTGACATCTTTTTGGCACAAGATCTGCTGCTTTCCGATCGAAAGGTTGATGGCTTTCGTCAGTATCAGTTTTCATATCTCTTTAGCAACATTCTTGTTATTCTTTTGATATCTTTTTTGGCACAAGATCTTCTGCTTTCCAATTGAAAGTTCGTGGCTTTCACCCGTATCAGTGTTTTAATATTTAGTGTGGGTAACTGGGAACGTCTGGACTGTCATTTGTGATTGATTGCATGGAGATCATATATGTCTTTTAGTTTCAGATATGCTAAGATAATAAAGGCAAATTAATTTTGCAGGTATCTATCAGAGTTGCTGGCAGAGCGTCACAAAATGAGCCCTTTTATGCCTGTGCTTCCACACAGTTATCGGCTGCTGAACCAGGGTGAGCTTCAGAAGCAAACCGGTATCCTGGTGTTCACCATTATGTATGCAGTGAGCCAAGATGCATGATTTTTATGTTTTTGGCATAATAATTATTGCAACCACATTGAATGCACTTCTTTTGTTGTGCTCCATTTTATGTGCTCGGATAAGTGGACTCTTTGCCAACGTTCTCATTGTGTATGGACTTTGAGTTTTCCCTCAATATCCCTCTTTGTTTGTTAATTTCTTTTATTGCTTCAGATTCTGGGGTAACAGGTGTGCTGTGGTATTGCTTCTGATTGAATATTTTAAGGGAAGTTTTCTTCCTCTCGGTTGTTTTAGATGAGATGTAGGGCTACCTGGAGAATTATCTTATTTTCGCCTACAAGGTCAAAACATGGTAACTGTATTTTATTGCTCCCAAGGAATCCCCACAACCCAACATCATAATTAGCCTAGAAATTATATTCTTATCTGCATTAATGTCTACTTATGGAGTGATTGAGATGCACTTAGGGTCAGAAGTGCTTGTACCTAATCAGTCAAGCTTCAATGGCTTTCATATTTATTATAACTGCAACAAAATTACATGAAGGTATGCTTTTCGGCTTATCTTGTTAGTTTAATGTGAATATAAGTTTTGTGCTAGAGCAACGACCTTTTTTATGCTGGAAGTAAAAAGAATCATGAATCCTTCTACGGGCTATTTGGTGTGGCAATAGCCCAACCGATAAGTTAGTCTAGAGCCCCAAAGTTCTCATTGATATTCAAGCATATGTGTGAATGACTTTTGAAGTAAAATCCTCATGGCATTTATTTTACTAAGGGGGAGTAAGTGCAGTAAATTGTTTCATTTTATGTGTGGAGGATGATGTTCATTCCCTACCCAATATATGGTCTAGGCTTTCTAGAGATAGTGATTGTGCGAATACATTGGCCCTTGCTCAAAGATGTATAACCTTGGTCCCTATCACAGTCTTTGCCTCTTCCCATTACTGATCATAGGGTGCCTGAAGCTCATCATGCATGCTATTTGATAGGAGATCTGAAGGAAACACATAGGAATACTTCCTAGATTTTATGCTTATGGTAATTGTGAAGGGTGTCAAGTTATAAATTTGTGGTTTAGAAAGGAGGCTGCTTTTGGGATGGTGAGGAGACTTATATCTGGATTTTTTCCCTATATCTACTTTCCTCTTCCACTTTTTCAGGAGATGCATTCAGCCCTGATTTTTATTACCATTTTTTTTTGCTACCTCCTTCCCCTCTTCCTTCTCTCCCCTCCTATCTCTCTCTCAGTAAAATCCCTCACCAGGTGTTTGGGAAATTTTTTTTACTGTGATTGTTTTCACAACTCCCATATTTTATTATATATAAAATTCAAATTTCATCTCTCAATTTTCTCATATTATGTTTGTTCAATCATTCTGAATCACAAATCATTTAATTTTTGCTCCTTCCATACATTTTATATCAAATTTTGACCTTGCTTCTTAAATATTTTATGATGGAGTTTTCGTCATCATTCATTTTCTAAAACCCTGCTTTCTATGTTACTGAAATAAGGTATTTTTCTGAATCTTGTTTATACAAGTAGGTTTTGCAATATGTGATTAGGCTTATATTTGCAATAAACATGTTTTTGATAGATTAACTGGGTTTCCATGCTTATCTTTATTTTCTATTCTGAACTTCCAAGGAACTTAGTTGCTCGACTGTTGCCCCTTTTAGGCATGCATATAGTGCGTAAACATGTAGCTATTTATCTATCATATTGGCGGTTTTTTCTGTGCTCTAAAGATCTGAAGATCTTCTAGGTTTGACCTCAAGTAATTAACAGGTGTTTATGCTGATGTTATTACCGATCTCAAACTAACCCATTCTGTTAACCAATGACTCTGTATTTACTGCTGACAAATTTCTTAACTGATTCTAACTGGTACATCTTATGCTTGAAATTGGCATTTTGAAGCAGAAATTTTGCGTGTTACCACACTGTTGGGGAATGCATCTCTTTTAGATCAAAGTGGGCTTGAACATGGTAGCCCTCTGATCACTGGAGGATTATTTTCTAATGGAGGAGCAGCTGATATGAGTGGGTGGGCATCAGCATTTCGATCAGAAGTATGGATACTAACCATTAACTTAACTCTTTGCATCTAATTTTACTGCTCACGGCGGCGTTTTTAAGGTTTCATGCTAACTTGAATTAACTTCAACTGTTTGCTTTCTTGACATTTAACACTTCATTGGTTCCTGTATTCTTGACCTAATTCTTAGTTCTGTAGTGAAGCAGCGCTTATTCTAATGTATATGACTGTTATTACTCTAATTGACACGTCAGCTGTAACATTACAAATTTGGAGAGGTATAACCCACCTCAAATCTTATCATGATGCTATAATGCCTTTCCTAATAAAAATTGTCAAATGAGGAAATTGTAAACCTTTCTGCATTCCTGATAGTTTTAACTTCTCTCTTTAGGTGTTGTCTTTTTTGGATGAATAATTTAAATTTTAATCTTTCTGTTGTTTCTAATTCTGTTTTTTCAATAACTATTTCCAGCTACTCTTGGTGCATCTTAGTTTGATTCTTCATGAACTCACAAGGTGAACCCAGTTACAAACAGTTTGTTTCTGCAACTCTTTTAGATGTCTGGGAAATATTATTTGTTCTAAATGTCAGTTGCATAATGCAAAATGAGATTGTGGTCCAAGTGTCCAACCATTATCTGTATATTGCATTAGATGCACAAAATAAATGAAGTTTCTGGATGGGAGAGCTAAAGCCTCTGGTTGTTTGTAGTGTGCAAAAACCTTGACAGAACATGAGTTTTGCTTTCTGCTGGACCATGTTGATGTCTCATTTGAATGTGAACTTCTTTTGCATCTGGTTTGCAGAAAACCAATTATCTTATTATCCATATTGGCTACTTTTTTGGTTAGATATTTCACCCACTCATTCAACCTCAAAGAAACTGTTTCTGATATTTTTCATTCATCTTCCAGAATCATTTTGTCATATATATACTATAGCTTTTTTTTTTAATTAATCAGAACACTAGGTGTAACATGCAGAGGTTGGGATTATTGCAGCCATCATCAGCACATAGTTGGCTTGGGTCTCAAGGTAGCTCATCAAATCTTATTGTCAAGAAAATGATCAGGATTGATATACCTGCGGACAAGTACCCGACTGTAAGTTGCGATCATTTTGCTTAGGTTTGGCCTCAATTTATTGTTAACTCAGAAAGCATTTTGTCATGAATATTTTGCTTCATTGTTTGTGTAGTTTAACTTTGTTGGGCGTCTCCTCGGTCCTAGAGGGAACTCTCTTAAGCGTGTAGAGGCAAGTACTGAATGTCGTGTTCTGATAAGAGGACGGGGCAGCATCAAAGATCTGGCTCGGGTATCAATTTTCTGATATTCACTTTTTGTGCATGCACGAATGCATACATATGTACACCTATCCACCTTTGCAGCACAAGTAAACACTAGATGACATGGAACATTTATTACATGGAACTGCAAGTGCATAGTCAGAAATTTGACATGGTTACCTAGGGGATAGCACATTCTGATGTTTGCATTAAGCTATATGTTATATACTAGATATATGGATGATATACTGCCAGGCTTAAAATCAAGTCCATTAACATAATTTGGAAAATAATAGATTATTCAAAATAAAGGAAATTTAGCATGAGTTCTTCCGAAAATTCTGTGACCTATGCCAATCTTCCAATGTTCATCTTTTTTTATATGGAGAACTTAATGGTTGACTTTCATGCTTACAAGACAATATGGTCATGCTATGTGATACTTTATTTTGTTAAGAATGAAGTGTCTTCATCTGCTGGTTTACTATAAGGAAAGTTATTGAAAAAGGCAAACTGAAAGCAGTCCTTTGTGAAAACCTGGTCATTTCTGCATAGGTTGGTGGTGTAATGGTCTATGAGCAAGATTTCCTTGGCCATTTCTAGGAAGATAGGGTATTAACTATTCCATTCTACTGGACAATTATAATTTTTTTTGATATTTCACCAAACAAAAAATAATTGGGTGAAGGAGACGAAAGAGTCATGGCAATTTTGGGGAATTATATATGGAATTATGAAAGACATCATGAGGATAAATGAGGATATGAATGCTGATTTTTGTGTCTCTCTTATGATATGGACGAGTGGTCGACAGCTTATCCTAATAACTGCAGCAAGGCTTAAAAAGAGTTGGTGGACAACTTTATTTAAGGCCAAATCTTGTATTGGATAAAAGAGATTTAACATTAGCAAATCTTTGTTTATGCCTTTGCAGTATGATTGACTCTAATGCCCGACAAAACGTAAACTAAAAGTTGTTGCTCACTATTACAACCGACTGAATAGGTAATGTGGTCATTAAGAGAACTCAAATCCCCAATCCTATCTGGTAATCACTAATGTGGCATTCCATGTCAGAGATAATTTCTGATATCTGGAATTTCTAGCATATGAGCTTGAAGAATTTAGCTTATTGCCTTCTTAATCATCATTCTTCCCTCGCCTTCTACCTCTGGCCAGAAAGATGCTATAGCACACTGGTGTATCCAAAGTATAATCGTGCAGTACTTGCTACTCTTGAATGACACATGCACATGAATTAAACTTGTGTAAATAGGACCTTTTACTGCAAAGGGACATTTCCTTGAAACTTACATTCTGATGAAGCTCATATTCACTAATGTTGCTTTTGCTGTTTCTGGTAGGAGGACATGATGAGAGGAAAACCAGGGTATGAACATTTAAATGAGCCCCTTCACGTGTTGATAGAGGCAGAGCTGCCAGTTGAAATTGTTGATGCTCGTCTTATGCAAGCTCGTGAGATCCTTGAAGATCTGCTTAAGCCCATGGTACTGCATTTTCCCAACATTCAGATTCCAGGCTTGGACTTTCTTAGTGGTTACCAATTGGTCTTTGTATTTATCTCCCTCTCTCCCTCTCTCCCTCTCTCCCTCTCTATTTTTATTTAGGATGAGTCACAGGATTTCTTCAAGAAGCAGCAGCTGCGAGAGCTTGCCATGCTCAATGGCACTCTCCGTGAGGAAGGCTCACACATGTCTGGTTCGGTGTCCCCCTTCCGCAATAACCTTGGCATGAAAAGAGCCAAGACAAGGGGGTAGAATGTGGTGGTTGTCTGATAGGCTCTCTGTGTGGCCGTATTGTCTGCCTGGGCAGCTAGTTCTATGTGGAGGTTGCCATGCCATCATATGCCCCTACATTCCATTGGGGCACTGGCACCAAGGCCAGTCATAAATTGGTGTTTTCTGCTATGGAGGGGGTTTGCTGATATAATGCTATAAGTAATCGGTTTTTGGTATTGTGAAGTTTCCCTCGCATGTCAACAAGTTGGGGACAAAATATATATCCACCTTGTTATAGTAATATGTGCTTGTGCCTATGCTTTGCAGTTTTGTAACAGGTATGTGGTGTGTATAGAATAGAATAATGTGTGTCAATTTTTTTTTGTACAATCAAAGCAACAATCGTCTTCCAAAGGTGGTCTTGATACTACTTGCAGACTTATCCTATTTTAAGGTTTTGGCAGTAACAAAGTTTTACTTGTGGTAATTTTGATTGCTTGAGTGCTCTCTTTCCACAAAAAAAAGTATGGATGGATAAAACTGTTAAGAAGGTTGCTTGAGAACTCTGGCCCTTTATTACAGAACCAATTGTGGTCTTTCAAATGCAGATTAGACATGCATGTATGTATTGGATGGATCAATGGATAGATAGTCAGAGGTTTGCTCGTCAAACATGGTGCAGGATGGTAAGGGAGAAAGTCCACAGAAATTCCTGTATGTAACTTCATTAGAAAATAATGTGGAATGGTTACTTCTGCATCGATTCACTTCTGCAAGGAGGGCTAGAGATCATATTTGCTAAACCTGATTAGATGTTTGGTTGCAGATTCGTGCTTGATGATTTCCAGGTGCTGTGATGCCCCTGATATAAAGTACCATAGTACTTCCAAATGGGTAATACATTTCCCCTTATAATTATCCGATGAATATTGATGTGTTTTTATGGGGTAAAGTGTAGCATCCCAATTTAAATGCTACTATAGAAGGGACAGATGATTAGGATGTAAGAGCAGCCTTCAGAGGAGTCTCTCTGCGTTGCTACTGTCAGGTCTAGTGGCCAGCTTCCAGGCTTTGATTCTTCAGTGTGATTAATCCAACTTCTTCAAGGATTGCATAAACAATGTCATGTTAGAAATTGTAAGCTAGACATATATTTTGTCTCTTTGACTTATGTTATTTGTCTCTTTGGTTTCTGTGGTTCATGAATTTTCTAATTCATGAACTTCGTTGGTTGGGAAGAATTTATGTTTTGTCTCTTTGGTTTCTATGGTTCATGAATTTTCTGTTTCATGAACTTCGTTTCTTGGGAAGAATTTATTATTACTTTGAATATGTTCTAGGAACTTGGTTCTTGTCTCTTAGAAAGTTGTATCATTTATTAGTGTAAATTCGTATGGAAATTTGCCTATAAATTTTCCAGCTTTATAACTTCAGAATATGCACTTGAATAAATGAAATTTGAGTCCATTTTCAAGTAGTAACATCTTAGCCTCATTTCTCTATTGTTCTTCATCAAGAATACACCTTTCTTGCCTTTGTGCTGTTTATCTTCTACAAAGTGGTATCAGAGCCATAGCTTGATCTACATAAGGTTCTTACAAGGGAGAAATGGCTTCTAACAACAACATGTTGCAGCCACAACTTCCTTTGTTCAACGGGAAGAATTATCATCAATGGAGCATTAAGATGAAACTTCTATATGGATCTCAAGATTTATGGGATATTGTGGAGATCGGTTTTGTAGAACCGAAAAATATTGTAGCACTCACAAATCAACAACTCGGTGAGTTGAAAAAAAATCGGAGGAAGGATAAGAAAGCTTTGTTTTTTATCTATCAGGCGGTAGATGCTTCTATATTTGATAGAAAGTCAATGAGCCCAAAAGCTCATGTTTCTCCAATTTGTTTATTCTGTCTTCTCCTATATGGCCAAGCCTGAGGTGCCATAAATACTTTAGATTTATCTCATTTTTGGATCTATTAGATCCTATGGTATTCATTGTTTGCTCAGATATATTCACAGATACATCCATATGTATGTGATAGAGACTGTCAATCATAAAACCATGTTGAATCAATTTATTTTTTTTAAATAAAAATCTTTCTGTGCTAAATAAAATACAGAAATCAAATTTCTGCTAGCAATAGGTAACAGTCCCTAAGTATCCTGAGCATATCTGACATACCTTCTGAAGGTCTGTCACTCTTCATGTTCTTTATGCTTCCTATGTATGTAGGACAGTTCCTCTTCCAATGGTCGTCCATGATGCAATGGAAACACTTTTCCTTGCAATTGGCCTTTTTCTTGGAACTTCCTTACTTGGTATTTTCTTAGTCTTCTGCTTCTTCGCAGGCTTCTTCTTCTTCCAAATAGACTCTCTCTTGAAAGTAGAAACCAACTTGACACGAAAACGATGCCCCTTGAACTTCTTCAAGGTCCCTGAGGTAGTTACCAATTTATTTAACAATTCTATTTTAGTGCATACAACCTTGTTCATATGGTAGTTTACTATAAACTATTCATATGAAGCTGGAAGGGATTGCGGGATCAAATCCGTTTGCAATTCCTTGTGCATGGTCATGCCAAGCTTCTCAAGCTTCTCTAAGTCCTTTATCATGGTCAAACCATGATCACGGACATACTGCCCATCGTGCATCTTGGCTTTGAAGAGCCTCTTGGACACTTCAAACCGAGCTGCGTGAATCTGATCACCATACAACTCTTGCAGGTGATTTAATATGTCCCTGGCAGTCTTCATGTTCTCATGCTGGCATTGTAGTGCATTGGACATGGATGCCATTGTGCAGCACCTAACTTTATTGTCATTGTTCGTCCACTTAACAAGCGTCTTACGCTGATCAGTGATCGGACGGATTGGTAACACGGGGATTCCATGGTCTAGCATATACCCGAATTTCTCACAATTCAAAACTATTTTTGAAATTTGCTGAGCCAATCTTTATAATTGGGTTTGGTCAAATGGTTGTTCTATAGGATATGAGTTAAGAGTCTAGAAGCTGACTTTATAATCCTCAGAGAGTAAAGATTCTAGTTAGACTTTTGTACTTGATCCTAATCTGTTCTAAGGTCTTTTAGAACAAATGTAACTCCTACTATTTTCTCGAATTCCTCACACTCCCTGGATGAACCTTTGATGTATTGCTCTTTGAAGTAAACTCTAAACTTTTGCCTTGAATGAATTATATTTACTGATATGTTTTTGATCTATGCATAGTTATTTCGTAGATAGTTCTTAAATGGATTATGATTATTGATATATGGATTGCTTTAGTATTTGATTCGTCGTAGACGTAGAAAGCACGACGAATGCTTAGAAATTGAGTTCATATGTTCATGAAACATATACCATGATTAGATCTATCCTACCACTCATTTTTAATCAAGAACCATAGAGTTTATTTCTTGGATGCAATATCGTCAAGGGGGATTCCAGATCCCTACCATCTTTATTTTATTGAACTTTGTTTATTGCTATATTGTTCTCCGATTTTAATTTCTGAAAATCAAAACATAATTTTAATCCACAAATTTATTGAATTAATTAATCTAAAATTATATTAAATAATCTCATATATATTTCGTTCCCTGAGGATTCGACCTCGGACTTCCGAGAATTTACTACTTGTGCGATTCTCCTGCACTTGGGAGAACAATTTTATTTTTGCATCAAGTTTTTGGCGCCGTTGCCGGGGAACGGCTGATTTATTCGTATAATTTTAGATTTAATCAGTATCTTAGTATTTAGTCTTTTTTTTTCTTTCAAAAAAAAAAAATCTTTATTGCTGTTTTTTATTTCCTGCACAGTCTGCATCAAACTCTGATATCTGAGTAATCCACCGTCTGATTGCACTCAAATTTAGTCGGCTGCTGTAGGACACATGTTTCTTTCATCTGAACGGTCGGATTGACATTCTGATACTTTTACGACCATTAAATTAATATAAACTTTGCTGCTGTCTGCTTTGAATTTTCTGTGTTTAATTTTTTTTTTTTTTTTAGAATCAGAATTTTATTATCATCAAATCTCATTAACCCTTGTTGCTACTTGAAAATTGATAAGAACTTTAAGAAAAGATCAAGGGTAATTTAAAAAAAAACAAAAAAAAACAAACAAATAAATAAACTCTGAAATTTTGTATGCTAGGTTGGAATAGGGACAACACTGGACGTCTGAGTCGACAACCTTTTGACAATTCCTTAGATCACATTATTGAAACTTTTTCGCAAAATCTCAGATCTGGTGAGATGGCTGATGATGATGTAGGAAATCACCATGGTAATACTGTTGCTGGTGGTCCAAACCGAGAACGATTGACACGACGGTGTGAACGGGGTTCCGCCTGAGTTGTCTTGGTTGATGCTGGTTGCGCTCCACCTTCCGCCAAGGAACCTGCAAACAAGCCTTGCACCACCACCAGGGTGGTGATGGCCCTCCGACGGTCAAGTCAGAGGAGATTGGAGGAGGAGAGATGATAATCACAAGTGGGAGAGAGTGCTCTGGGAGGTATTGCTTACCCCCCCCCTTCTCCCCCCAGCCGCATATATACCTGGCTGGGAGGTCTCTCAGGGGGGTTTGTCGTCGTGGGGCACGATAGAATGGCCACTGACATGGCCGTTACGGGGCGTCATGGAGCAGCGCTGGGTACGGTCATGGCAGGGCGTAGTGGAGCTCCGCTTTGTACGGTTGATACAGGAGATCGTGGGCAGCATCGGGTACAGCCGTTGCAGGGAGTAGTGGAGCAGGAGGCCGCGGCGTGCCTCTGGAGAATAGCCTGTCGTTATCAAAAGATCTCCGACTCGGGGTCGGAATGCTGGATCATAGGGCAGCCGACCCGGGGTCGGGCTGCGAAGCCGAGGAGGTCCGACTCGGGGTCGGAGTGCTGGATCATAGGGCAGCCGACCCGGGGTCGGGCTGCGGAGCCGAGGAGGTCCGACTCGGAGTCGGAGTGCTGGATCATAGGGCAGCCGACCCGGGGTCGGGCTGCGGAGCCGAGGAGGTCCGACTCGGAGTCGGAGTGCTGGATCATAGGGCAGCCGACCCGGGGTCGGGCTGCGGAGCCGAGGAGGTCCGACTCGGAGTCGGAGTGCTGGATCATAGGGCAGCCGACCCGGGGTCGGGCTGCGGAGCCGAGGAGGTCCGACTCGGAGTCGGAGTGCTGGATCATAGGGCAGCTGTAGCTTCAAGCTTCCCGCCTTCTTTATGGCGTATGGCGGTTGCTGCTGACCTGGCAACCTGAGGATTTCGGCGGACATCCTTCCTTAATGGTGTCGATTCGCCTTTGGGGTGCGAGCGACCCTTCGGCGGCCAGGCGTCTTCTGGCGTCATCGAGGTGTCACTTGCCCTTTCGCCTATTTAATCGGGGGCCCTCCCCCGTCCGTCTTCTTCTTTACGGACATTTTCGAGTTTCTCCTTTGCGCTACCATTGTTGCCGCCGAAACGTTCGCTTGCTTTTCCTTTGACGCTCTCGGAGCCGTTCTTCCTCCTCTTCAAGTGAGTTTCCCACTCTTCTACTTTGAGCTCTTCATACTTTTTCTTTTTGTACTAGTGCACCCCAGTCGTTCCGGCCTTTCCCTCCTTCTTGACCCCGTCCTGACCGTAGATTGGCCATTAGGGATGGGCGAAGTGGGAGCAGATAGCATCAAGTCAAAACTGGTCGCCGAGGACTTAGACGGATTTGTGGCTCGGTACCACCTTCCCGAGGCCTGCAATGTCACGCTCCCAGGGCCTGAGGAGAGGATGTCTCATCCTCCTCGAGGGAAGATCGCCATCAATGAGGGCATCCTCCAGGCCGGGTTCCGCTTTCCCCCTTCAGACCTAGTCTTACAGGTGCTCCGGGGTTTAGGAATGGCACCGACGCAACTGGTGCCGAACTCGTGGCGTGCTCTGACGGTCTTCCAGGTTCTCTGTCGCTTGCATGCGATTCCCGCCACCTTGAACGTTTTCTGGGAGCTCTACGGCCTGAGCGGCCACCCCCAGGACAAAGGGTGGTGGTGCTTCGCAGCGCGGCGAGGGTGCGGCCTTGTCAAGGAGGGTCCTACCTCCATTCACCACTGGAAGGAGCGCTTCTTTTTCGTTGATGCAGACCCCTCCTGGGAAATCAGGGCAATCTGGGGGACGCCGGTGAAGTCCCCAATTGGCCTGTCGAAGTTGTCGAGGGAGGAATCCGAGGGCGTCGCCGCCTTGAAGGGGTTGGTCGCCGAGGGCCAGCTTCCCCCGGTGGGCCGCCTTATTTCTGAGGATACCTTGGTGAACGTCGGTTTGAGCTCGGTCCCCACCGACCGTGAGTCCGCCATCGTTTCTTTAGCTCTTTTCTTCTCTTTCGTTCCTTCTTCCTTTCGGTTTCTCAGTCCCTGACCATCCCGTCCTTCTTGCAGAGGTCGACGACGTCATACGGTCGGTGAAGTCGAAGGCTGTTGGTAGGGCGTCCCTGCTGGAAGCAGTCCGGAGGAGGAAACGAGCTCTTCCGAGCGGGGCCCCACCGGCGAAGAAGTCCCGTAAGGAGATACCTCCGATGCCGACCGACGAGTCCGGGCCCACCGGTCAGGGAGATGTCGTGGGCACCGACCGGCAGCTGACGCTGTATCAGCCCTCCGGTGGTAAGGTTGCCGCTACTCCGGAGGTGCCACCTGAGCCTGCTCAAGACGGACGGGTCGGACGTGATCGGTCCCCGACCCGGCCTTCGACTCGGTCGGCTCCTGATGACTCGAGGAGGGACGCGCCGAGGCCCCGGCCGAGCGGGACCCTATCAATTCCTGGGGCGACCCCCGCCCCGAGCGCGATCAGCCGGACTCTTCCCCAGGCGATGGATAAGGGTAAGGCTGCAGAACCACCATCCGGCTCCGGGGAGAAATCGGGGTCTGCCTTCACTACCGATGGCGCCCGAAATCTCATCGAAACAGTGTTGCTGGAGAAGGACCGTCGGCGGGTCCGGGAGTTGGATGTCTCTGACGTTGGGGCCGCCAGCTGCGTCTGTCTCATGTCGGTGAGTGTTCTTCTGGCCGTCTTTCACCATTTATTGGCTCTGTTGTTCTCCGCCTGACTCCCTTATTTTTCCTATTTCTTAGCTCGCCCAGTACATGATCCGTCTGGAGGAGTGCTACAAGGAACAGGCGGGGCTTTTGGCGAAGGCCGAGGACCGGCTGAAAGCAATGGAAGAGGGAGGCCGGGCTGCGGCAGGCAGGACGACCGGGGACCTCGAGGCGAGGCTCCGGGAGGCCGAAGAGCGGGCACTCGGCTTCGCCGCCCTGGAGGAGCAACTGTCAGAGGCTCGGGAGCAACTCAAAGCCGCCTCGGGCCTCGAAAGCAGGGTCAAGAAGGCGGAGGAACGGGCTGAAAAGCAGTCCCGGAAGATCGCGGACTATCGAGAGCGGTGGGAGAAGGCCCAGCGGTCTGCCGACAACGCCTGCGACCGAATCCGCTCTTTTGAAGCCAAACTAGGCGAACTGGAGTCGGCCCTGGAGAAGTCATGCACGGACGTCCAAGAGCTCCGTTCGCGCCTGAAGGAAGCCGAGGCCGCTCGGGTTGCTACCGAGGCGAAGCATAAAGAGGCTCAGGCTGATCTGCTGAGGGTCTCCTCTGAGGCCGAAGGCCGGATTGTGGCGAAGGTCTTGGAGGCCAAGGCTCAGATTATGGAGCGAGCTGAGGCGGAGCTGGCCGAGAAGAGGGCGGAAATCGGGCGTCAGGCGGTAGAGGCTTATCGCCAGTCCGCCGAGTTCGCCCATGATATGTCGGAGGCAGTGCGGACCTATCGCCAGTCTGACGAGTTTGTCCATGACGCGTCGGACGCGGGGGCCGAAGCCTTCACCTTGGGCTTCGAGGAGGGCCTGGCAAGGGTGTCGGCTAAGTATCCCGAAGTTGACCTGAGCGAGATCTCCCTCCTGGACTCCTCTCCGGCGCCATCGCCTGCTGGTTCTCCTGCTGCTTCCCTACCTCCCGCGGACGAGCCCGGCGTTCCCGACCCGGGAGTTCCTCCAAGCTGACCTCTTGTACCTTTCATTGTCTTTTTTATTTTTGTATGTCGGCGTTTTGCCCAATTGTATGGGCCTCGGCCCTGAAAATTAATGCACGTTGAATATTTCTTCATCTCGCCCTCGTCCTCTTTTTTTTTTTTTTTTAGCTCTTGGTTGCTTCTTGCTGACTTTTGATTCCCGAAGTTCTTCCGGCGCTAGGCCAGGCATCCGAGGGTTAAACCTCAGGAAACTCTTCCGGCGCTAAGCCAGGCATCCGAGGGTTAGGCCTCAGGAAATTCTTCCGGCGCTAAGCCAGGCATCCGAGGGTTAGGCCTCAGGAAATTCTTCCGGCGCTAAGCCAGGCATCCGAGGGTTAGGCCTCAGGAAACTCTTCCGGCGCTAAGCCAGGCATCCGAGGGTTAGGCCTCAGGAAATTCTTCCGGCGCTAAGCCAGGCATCCGAGGGTTAGGCCTCAGGAAATTCTTCCGGCGCTAAGCCAGGCATCCGAGGGTTAGGCCTCAGGAAACTCTTCCGGCGCTGAGCCAGGCATCCGAGGGTTAGGCCTCAGGAAACTCTTCCGGCGCTAGGCCAGGCATCCGAGGGTTAGGCCTCAGGAAATTCTTCCGGCGCTAAGCCAGGCATCCGAGGGTTAGGCCTCAGGAAATTCTTCCGGCGCTAAGCCAGGCATCCGAGGGTTAGGCCTCAGGAAACTCTTCCGGCGCTGAGCCAGGCATCCGAGGGTTAGGCCTCAGGAAACTCTTCCGGCGCTAGGCCAGGCATCCGAGGGTTAGGCCTCAGGAAACTCTTCCGGCGCTAGGCCAGGCATCCGAGGGTTAGTCCTCAGGAAATTCTTCCGGCGCTAAGCCAGGCATCCGAGGGTTAGGCCTCAGGAAATTCTTCCGCTCGCTGGTCGGCCAAGGCTGGCGCAAGCCGAAGCGACCGGTCGGGGCTTCCGGCTAGTCTGCTCCCGGGATGATCATCGGGTTAGCCAGGCATCTGAGGGTTGTCAAGCCTCAGGGAAATTCCGCTCGTTGGTCGGCCAAGGCTGGCGCAAGCCGAGGCGACCGGTCGGGGCTTCCGGCTAGTCTGCTCCCGGGATGATCATCGGGTTAGCCAGGCATCCGAGGGCCGAGCCTCGGGAGATTCCACTCGTTGGTCGGCCTAGGCTGGCGCAAGCCGAGGCGACCGGTCGGGGCTTCCGGCTAGTCTGCTCCCGGGATGATCATCGGGTTAGCCAGGCATCTGAGGGTTGTCAAGCCTCAGGAAAATTCCGCTCGTTGGTCGGCCAAGGCTGGCGCAAGCCGAGGCGACCGGTCGGGGCTTCCGGCTAGTCTGCTCCCGGGATGATCATCGGGTTAGCCAGGCATCTGAGGGTTGTCAAGCCTCAGGGAAATTCCGCTCGTTGGTCGGCCAAGGCTGGCGCAAGCCGAGGCGACCGGTCGGGGCTTCCGGCTAGTCTGCTCCCGGGATGATCATCGGGTTAGCCAGGCATCCGAGGGCCGAGCCTCGGGAGATTCCACTCGTTGGTCGGCCTAGGCTGGCGCAAGCCGAGGCGACCGGTCGGGGCTTCCGGCTAGTCTGCTCCCGGGATGATCATCGGGTTAGCCAGGCATCCGAGGGCCGAGCCTCGGGAGATTCCACTCGTTGGTCGGCCTAGGCTGGCGCAAGCCGAGGCGACCGGTCGGGGCTTCCGGCTAGTCTGCTCCCGGGATGATCATCGGGTTAGCCAGGCATCCGAGGGCCGAGCCTCGGGACATTCCACTAGTTGGTCGGCCACTTGTCGCTCGCCGCCCATCGGGGTTTCTCTGTGCCCAGCCGCGACCGTGTTTCTCCTCTCCTCCAAGCGTTGCCTGGGGGGAACACGAGAAGGGTATTAAACGCTAATTAATGCGTTACCTGGGAAATCGGATCGCCAGTTGCTGCTGGTGAGGAGTGTTAGTTGAGCCGCCGCGATACGCGGGTTCTTCGAGGAGGATGCGGCCTGGGCGCGAGCGGAGACACGTGGACCTAGGGGTATACGTCACCCGGATCGTCCTGCACAAAGAATGCGATTTAAGGAGAATGACGCTTAGAAAATCGCGGGGAGATACGCCTCGGGAGCCGGAACGGCTCCGGATTCAGTGCGCCTGCATTTATTGGAGCCACCCGTATCGGAACTACCAGGGGGCCGCAGCTTGGCTATAAATACAGGTGCAGGTACGATGGAATTTGCCAAGCCGGAGCTGCAGGTTGCCATGGATCGCGGACCTCCTCCTTGGCATATGACTGAGAGACTCCTGTCGAAGGAAAGGGGAGGCGCTCCCCTTACAACTTCAGCCAACTAGCCGTTTCATCTGGGATCAACAAGGAGGGTCTCCCCGGCGGAACTCCGCTCTAGGCGTTTCATCCGGGATCACATCTCCCCTCCTTGAAGTTCAGCCTCCCGGTTGAGCTCTGCGCCGGACGCTCAATCCGGGACCGCGCCTCCATATACTCTTCCCCCTCGAATCCCTTCTCTTCCCTACCACTGGGGAAGATGGGAATATCCTTTGGAGGCGGCGTTCCCCTGGGGGCAGCGGGAGCTTCTTCTGCGGCGGCTCCTCCTCTTTTTGGTGAGGTGCTGGATGGCGCCTCCGGTTAGAAGCACCCACTTCTGGTGGGACTGCAGCCGCCCTGGGTTGAGGGTTTGGGTCCCCACCTCTTCTTTACTTTCTTTACTCCCTAATTCCCCTCTGGGAATTCCTTGTAATCACACGAGCACGCCACTGTAACCAGAAATTATTGAAATGAAAAGTATTGCACCTTTCTAAATTGTCTTTCTGGCCTTGTTGTTCTACTGGTAATACATCCGCAGGTTAGCGGAATTCCAGCCCCTTGGAATTTCTCGGCCATCTAGGGCTTCCAACTGGTAGGAGCCAGGTCGGTTTACCCAACGAACTTTATACGGGCCTTCCCAATTTGGCGCTAGCTTCCCACCTTCCGTAGGTTGAGATGCCTTAGCTCGCCTCAGCACCAGATCTCCAATTCTGAAAAGCTTCGGTCGGACTTTGGAGTTGTAATATCGGGCCACCCTCTGCTGATACATTGCCATCCGTACCTGAGCCATTTCCCTTGCCTCTTCCAAGAGATCCAAGTTCCCTCGGAGTTGCTCTGAATTGGCCTCGGGTCGGTGCGCGGCCACCCGAGGCGAGGGGAGTCCGAGCTCCACGGGGGCAACGGCTTCCGTGCCATAGGTTAGGCTGAAAGGCGTCTCTCCAGTAGGAGTCCGTTGTGTGGTCCGATACGCCCAAAGGACATTCTCGAGTTCCTCGACCCAAGCTTGCCCCGTCCGGCCGATCCGCGCTTTGATACCTTGGAGGATTGTCCGATTTGTGACCTCGGCCTCGCCGTTGGTTTGGGGATGCGACACGGATGTGAACCGATGCTCGATCCCGAATTCCTCGCAGAAGTCCCGAAAGTGCTTGTTATCAAACTGTCGACCGTTATCCGAGATGAGGACCCGAGGTACTCCAAATCGGACAATGATGTTCTTCTTCACGAACTTCCGGACTTGTGCCTCCGTGATGGTGGCCAGTGGCTCTGCCTCCACCCACTTGGTGAAGTAGTCGATGGCGACAATCAAAAATTTCCGCTGGGCCGAAGCGACGGGGAATGGTCCGAGGATATCCATTCCCCACTGTGCGAAGGGCCAGGGCGCGGTGATTGGCGCCAAGGGGACAGAGGGGACTCTCTGGACGTTGGCGTGGCGCTGGCAGGCGTCGCATTTCCGCACGTGGTCCTTCGAGTCCTCCAACAAGGTCGGCCAATAGTAGCCTTGCCTCATGATCTTATGCGCCAAGGACCTAGCCCCCAAGTGCGATCCGCAGATGCCTTCGTGGACTTCGCCGAGGGCGTAGGCCGCTTCCGCGGGGCGGAGGCACCTTAAGAGGGGGGCGGTAAACGAGGTCCGATACAGCCTCCCTTCATAAAGTACGTAGTGGGCGGACTTCTTTACAAGCCGCCGGGCCTGATCTTCGTCTTCAGGGAGGATTCCTTCGGCGAGGTAGGCGACGAGCGGGTCCATCCAAGACGGCTCCGGATCAATTGCCATCACCGCTCCAGCCCCGTCAATGCTCGGGGCATCCAGGGTCTCCAGGTAGATTGCCCTCGACAAGTTGTGCGCGTCTGCGTCCACTAGGCGGGACAACCTGTCGGCCCTGGCATTTTCGCTCCTCGGGACCTGCTGAATGTCAACACTGCCGAGGTCGGGAATGAGTGTTTGCACCTTCCGGACGTAGCTCTGCATGGTCGGGCTCCGCGCCTCGAACTCCCCTCGAACCTGCCCGACCACCAGCTGGGAGTCGGTGAAGACTTTCAGACGCCGGATGCCGAGCTCCTTGGCGAGTTTGAGTCCCGCGACTAGGGCCTCGTACTCCGCCTCATTGTTGGTCACTGGAAATCCGAACCTCAAGGCATACTCGGCTATCACTCCATCGGGATTGGTGAGGACCAGCCCAGCCCCTCCACCTTCAGGGTTCGACGACCCGTCAATGTGGAGCGTCCAGATCGGGAGATCGAGGCTGGGTGTCTCCGGCGGCTTAGGTTCCGCCTCCTGCACAGTGCACTCAGCGAGAAAGTCCGCGAGCACCTGGGCCTTGATGGCTGGTCGGGGCTGGTAGCGGATGTCGAACTCACCAAGTTCTACTGCCCACTTCACCAGCCGTCCCGCATTCTCTGGATTGCTGAGAATCTGCCGCAGTGGTTGATCGGTCAAAAGGGTGACAGAATGAGCCTGGAAATAGGGGCGAAGCCTCCTGGTCGCAGTCAGCAGCGCGAAGGCGATCTTCTCAGCCTTCGTGTACCGCGTCTCGGCATCCCGGAGGACTCGGCTGATGTAGTATACAGGCTTCTGAAGTCTTGCCTCTTCCCGAACCAGTACTGCGCTGACTGCGGTTGGGGAGACCGCCAGGTAAAGGTAGAGCATCTCCCCCTCTTGCGGCTTGGACAGCAGGGGAGGAGACGCCATGTACTCCTTGAGCTGGTCGAACGCCGCATGACATTCGGCCGTCCAGAGGAAGTCTTTTGGGCGCTTCAACACCTTGAAGAATGGTTGGCAGCGTTCGGCCGACTTTGCCACAAATCGTCCGAGCGCGGCGACCCTTCCAGCGAGCTCCTGAACCTCCTTCACTTTGGTCGGAGGGGACATATCTTGGATGGCTTTGATCTTGTCCGGGTTGGCCTCGATCCCGCGCTGGTTGACAATGAAACCGAGGAACCTCCCGGCCGAAGCACCAAAAGCGCACTTCGCTGGGTTTAGCTTCATGCGAAACTTTCGCAAGGTGGTGAAAGTCTCCTCCAGATCTGCAATGTGCTGGTCTGCATGGCGGCTTTTTACCAGCATATCGTCCACGTACACCTCCATATTCCGGCCGATCTGCTCCTTGAAGATTTTATTGACGAGGCGCTGGTAAGTGGCGCCAGCGTTCTTCAGACCGAAGGGCATTACCTTGTAACAGTACAGCCCCCGGTCTGTTATGAAGGCAGTTTTCTCCTCATCCTGTGGAGCCATCATTATTTGGTTGTAGCCGGAGAAGGCGTCCATAAAAGACAGTAGCTGATATCCGGAAGTCGCGTCGACCAGTTGGTCTATCCGTGGAAGCGGAAAGCTATCCTTGGGGCACGCCTTGTTCAGGTCGGTGTAGTCGACGCACATCCTCCACTTCCCGCTCGCCTTCCGGACAAGTACGACGTTTGCCAGCCACTCGGGGTAGCTCACCTCTCTTATGAAACCTGCCTCCAAGAGTTTGTCTACCTCCTGGTCGACCACCCGGATCCGATCCGGGGCACAGTGTCTCTTCTTTTGCTTTACTGGTCGGTGGGTCGGGTCGACGTTGAGGGCGTGAGAAACGACCTCCGGGTCGATCCCAGGTACATCGGCCGCCGACCAGGCAAACACATCTGCATTGGCTCGGAGGAATTCCACTAACCGGAGCCGAGCTTCCAAGTCGAGGTTGGCACCGACCCGGACCGTGCGGTCCGGGCGGCCTTCTTCGAGGGGAACTTCGATTACGCCCTCGGCCGGCTCCCCGTGCCGCAAGGCCACTTCGTCTCTGGCGTCAAGTGACTCGACGCTTAGGGCCTCCATGGGCTTCTTCCCTTTGAGAGTTGCTAGGAAACACTGCCGTGCGGTCGGCTGGTCACCTCGGACCTCTCCAATCCCGGCCGCTGTGGGGAACCGCATGAGCAAATGGTAGGTAGAAACCACCGCGCGAAGGGCGTTCAGTCCGGGTCGTCCGAGGATAGCGTTGTAGGCCGAGGGGACACGGACGACCAAGAACCCGAGCCGCACCGTGGCTTCTGCGGGTGCAATGCCCGCAGTCACAGGCAGCTCGATGACACCTTCGGCCGAGATAGCGTCTCCAGTGAATCCTATGAGGGGGGTGGATGTTTTGTGCAACAATTGTCGGGAAAAGCCCATCTTTTGGAAGGCCTCGTAATACAAAATATCAGCTGAGCTTCCACTATCCACAAGAACACGCCTTACATCATAGTCCGCCATAGTGAGAGAGATCACCATGGCGTCATCGTGGGGAGTCTGAACCCCCTTTACATCTTCATCACAAAAAGTGATTACATTTCCGACCCGCTGCCTCTTCGCGACGGCCACTCCTGATACTTCCGCCGAGCCCCCTGCGTTCCTCACGGGCCGAGAGCAGCCCCCAGTGATGGTGTGGATCACTCCCGCAACGGGTCGATTCTGCTCCCGAGGCTCCTGAGGGGCCGGGTCGGCTGGACGCGGGTCTGCGGGGGGACGTCGGTCGTTTACATATCGACCGAGACGCCCCCGGCGAATGAGAGCCTCGATCTCGTCCCGAAGCTGGAAGCAGTCTTCGGTATCGTGGCCGTGGTCTCGGTGGTACTCACAGTACGCCCGAGAAGGCTTCCTCCCAGGGATCTTCTTCATCTGCGTCGGGACCGGGAGGTCCTCCCGCCCCTTGACCTCCATGAGGATCTGGGCCCGGGGGGCCAGGAGTGGGGTGTACCGGTTGAAGCGTCGGTGCGGAGAACGAGGGCGTGTGGCGCCGTGGTTCCTTGCTGGTGACGGGCTTCTGCGCCGGCGTTGAGGCGTCGGGCTCCTCCTCTGGGGTGCCTCTTTTCGCCTTTTCTTCCCGGGCTTTAGAGGGGCCTCGGCGGCCTCCTTGTTCCGGTGGGAGGCTGCCTCCTCGGCGTCTGCATACTGGTTTGCCCGAGACAACGGCTCCGGGAAGCTCCGCGGCAGGCGTTTGTCCAGGGAGAAGGTGAGTCTGCCCTTCCGGAAGCCTCGCTTCAGGGCTGAGAGAGCCACCTCCTGGCTCAAATTCCGGACCTCCAGTGTTGCCTTGTTGAAGCGGGTGAGATAATCCCGCAGGCTCTCTCCCTCGTTCTGCCGGACATCGAAGAGGGAGTCGGAGACCAGTCTTCGCCGGCTACTGACGGCGAAATGGCTGATGAAGAGACGGGTGAACTGGTGGAAGGACTGGATGGAATTAGCCTCCAGGCCGGCGAACCACGCCCTTGCCGGGCCGCGGAGGGTCGCCGGGAAGGCCTTGCAGAGGAGAGGATCCGATGCTCCATGGAGGAGCATAAGAGTCCTGAAACTCTCCACGTGGTCCCGTGGGTCCGCCGCCCCGTCGTAGGGTTCGATCGCCGGCATTTTGAACCCCGGCGGGTTTAGGGTTCGCAGGATCCTTGAGGCAAGCGCCGGCTGGGAGGAGATTTCCAAGTCGGCGAAGGGATCTTTGGAGTGGCCCTTCAGGACCTGGAGCTGTCTGTGGAGATCGTCCACCCGCCGGTCCAGGGAGCGCGACCGGTGGGTGGGAGACAAGGAGCGGCGCGAGGGGGACCGACTGGAGTGCGGGCCCCTCGAGGACTGGGGTGTCTGAGAACGCGCCCGGGTCCGCCTCTCGTACCCCGCGCAGCTCCGATGAGAAGGTCCTGGCAGAATGGACCGCACTCGAGAATCCTCCCCGCGCCGGCGCTCCTCTCCATGGGAGAGGAAGGAGCGCGGGTTGTGAGGAAGAGGCGAGTGCTCGGGGAGCAGCGGCTCCTGAGCCCGCTGCGGCACCCGAGAGATCACACCCTGCAGATTCTGCACTGCATCCGCGAGGGTGCGAACCTGCTGGGCTAGCTGGTCGAACTGAGCAGGTTCGACCGTCTGAATGGGAGGAGAAGCGGTGGAATGCTGCTGAGAGTGTGTTGGGGACGCAGCAGCCTCCCGGCCAGAGGCGCGAGAGGCTCCGCGACCGGAAGCATTGGAAGCTCCGCGACCACCTCGCCGTGCCATTACGATCGTTCTGAGATTCGTGCCCCTCCTTCTAGCGCCAACTGTTGCTGGTGGTCCAAACCGAGAACGATTGACACGACGGTGTGAACGGGGTTCCGCCTGAGTTGTCTTGGTTGATGCTGGTTGCGCTCCACCTTCCGCCAAGGAACCTGCAAACAAGCCTTGCACCACCACCAGGGTGGTGATGGCCCTCCGACGGTCAAGTCAGAGGAGATTGGAGGAGGAGAGATGATAATCACAAGTGGGAGAGAGTGCTCTGGGAGGTATTGCTTACCCCCCCCTTCTCCCCCCAGCCGCATATATACCTGGCTGGGAGGTCTCTCAGGGGGGTTTGTCGTCGTGGGGCACGATAGAATGGCCACTGACATGGCCGTTACGGGGCGTCGTGGAGCAGCGCTGGGTACGGTCATGGCAGGGCGTAGTGGAGCTCCGCTTTGTACGGTTGATACAGGAGATCGTGGGCAGCATCGGGTACAGCCGTTGCAGGGAGTAGTGGAGCAGGAGGCCGCGGCGTGCCTCTGGAGAATAGCCTGTCGTTATCAAAAGATCTCCGACTCGGGGTCGGAATGCTGGATCATAGGGCAGCCGACCCGGGGTCGGGCTGCGAAGCCGAGGAGGTCCGACTCGGGGTCGGAGTGCTGGATCATAGGGCAGCCGACCCGGGGTCGGGCTGCGGAGCCGAGGAGGTCCGACTCGGAGTCGGAGTGCTGGATCATAGGGCAGCCGACCCGGGGTCGGGCTGCGGAGCCGAGGAGGTCCGACTCGGAGTCGGAGTGCTGGATCATAGGGCAGTCGACCCGGGGTCGGGCTGCGGAGCCGAGGAGGTCCGACTCGGAGTCGGAGTGCTGGATCATAGGGCAGCCGACCCGGGGTCGGGCTGCGGAGCCGAGGAGGTCCGACTCGGGGTCGGAGTGCTGGATCATAGGGCAGCTGTAGCTTTCCTGGATACGCGTGCCGATCACGTGGGGCATGGCGGCTCAATTCCCCCATAACAGTAATGAAGGTAGACCCCCAGTTATGACACTTCGACAATACTTACACCCCACTAGGACTAGTCAACCTTCATGCATGATTATTCCTGAAAACGTAGGACACAGATTAAAACCTTTTCTTGAGAATTTTGCAGATGAAGAGGACTCCTTTTCCTTGGGGGAGCCTTCTTATGACTGAGCATGACGGCCAAGGTATGTGTATATTAGTTAGAATTAATTTTTTTCTTTTATTTCTAGTTTTCTTCTTATTTTTTAGGTCTTCTTTTCTGAAAATCAACAGCTCAAGGTATTCTTCTTCTCTCTATTATTTTCTCTATTGTCTCTCATATATAGTTTTCTTGCATCTTTTACATTGAGGACAATGCAATGTTTAAGTTAGGGGGAGGAAAATATTTTGATCAAAAAAAAAAAAAAACTTGTTTTTGCATTTGATTTATTCTATTAATTTCTTTTCTGAGCAAATGCACATGTATTTTCATATTGAGTTTGTGCAACTATTAAGGTAAGGAACACATGCATACTATGATTGATCAGAGACCTATCATTAGATCCCCACACGTGTACTTAATGACAATAGGAAAGCCTCAGGAGTTCACATTTGTTAACTGCATTTTTGTTAGCCTTATCCGTAAAAGAAGTATGAGTATCCTTGTCGTACCATAAGGTTCATGATTTGGTTTTCACATAAAGATAGAGGTTGAATATCCCAGTTAGATTACTTAGGTGCCTTATGATCCGACCTTGGTTGACCTATAGTCACGATGCAGTCACATATATAATAAAAAAAATACCTATATGGTTCAGTCTATCTTCTCTTTTCTTGCATAAAAAAAAAAAAAATCCTTCTGATAACAAGTCTGGCCTCGTGGCGTAGTCTGGTTCGAGTAATTAAGCCCGAGGGGTGTTTCACCTAATGTCTTGAGCCAACTGGATCGGGGGTCATTGGCTGAAAGCTCGCTACATGGACCTTACTAGAGCCTAATGGGGTTGGATAGATGTAGCCGTCATGGGTATTAAAAAAAAAAAAAAAGAGAAAAAAAGAATGAAATAATAATAAGCATGTATGGGTTGGTCGGACTGAACCTAGTGACATGTGGTAATGACTAGTTTGACTCCATTGTGTTGGACCTCTGTGCACCCGGGTTGTTTAGTTGGGATTGATAGCTCTTTCTTTATATGTGAACCATTCTTGACAAATTTAGACAACATGTGATATTCTGAAAATTTGATGGATCAGGTTCTAACAAATTGTAGAAAATACTTGTGAACTTGAGTAGTGCACCTAAAACTCAGGCGGTGCCCTGTTGTGGTGGAGGTATTAGTACTCTGAGAAAGTCATGCGATTTGATGCACACTCAACTTTTATATTTCCCTGCTTTGAGAGTTGCCATGCTTGAAAATATATATCAATTAATTACATGTGTATTAGCTTAGGATTTATTTCATATTTTTATTAAAATCTCATGTCATATCATTCATGATGTTTGTGGGTAACATCCCTGAAAATCCTCACGAGACAACACTCGTCCACTAGGGTAACCTAGGGGTTTAACGGCTTGTTGCACGTGCTAAGTGCAATCGTGATTCCTACGAAAGTGAGTATTTATCTTAATTTTATGCAATTAGTTCTAATAAAACATCAAAGGATCAACCAACACTTTTTGTACTCTCATGTTATTGTTTACTCTGAATTGCTAGAGACTAGCAATAAGCTAGTTGGGGGGTGTGATGAGAGCACAAAAGTGCGATCTATACATCCCTTAAATCAGGCGATTGTGGGTTCGTGTCCCACCGGGCGTGCCACAAAAACTTGATGCAAAAATAAAATTGTTCTCCCAAGTGCAGGAGAATCGCACAAGTAGTAAATTCTCGGGAGTCCGAGGTCGAATCCTCAGGGAACGAAATATATATGAGATTATTTAATATAATTTTAGATTAATTAATTCAATAAAATTGTGGATTAAAATTATATTTTGATTTTCAGAAATTAAAATCGGAGAACAATATAGCAATAAACAAAGTTCAATAAAATAAAGATGGTACGGATCTGGAATCCCCCTTGACGATATTGCATCCAAGAAATAAACTCTATGGTTCTTGATTAAAAATGAGTGGTAGGATAGATCTAATCATGGTATATGTTTCATGAACATATGAACTCAATTTCTAAGCATTCGTCGTGCTTTCTACGTCTACGACGAATCAAATACTAAAGCAATCCATATATCAATAATCATAATCCATTTAAGAACTATCTACGAAATAACTATGCATAGATCAAAAACATATCAGTAAATATAATTTATTCAAGGCAAAAGTTTAGAGTTTACTTCAAAGAGCAATACATCAAAGGTTCATCCATCTCCCTCCCTAAGAAATTAGCCGGCCATAAACATAAAAGGAACTCCCCTGTTCCTCTTCCTTCTTTTTTTTTTTCTTTTTATTTTCGGAAACAGGGGCTCCCCTGTTTCTCTCTTTCTCTGTTTTTTTTTTCTTTGTTTTCAAATGAGAGCTGCCCTTTCCTTCCCAGCCGAGAGGGATATAACAAGCTGGCCTTTTTGATCCTCCTCTTGCATGCGGTGGAGATGGCCGGATGAGATGAATCCACGGGAGACGAGTATGGACGTGGACGGCTGGGGTTGCTCGCGAACGGAAGGATGAACGCGTGGATCCGGAAGAATCGGATGCTGGAATCACGGACTCGGAAGCTGGATTTTTGCTGGGGACTGAGACGCGGATGAAATCTGGATGAAGCTGTAGATCCGGAAGAATCGGATGCTGGGAAGACGCTCCACGGGATGTTGGGGGATCTGACGCACAAAATCATCACGGACGGCTGGATTTTCCACGCGGACGCGATGAAGGAGGCTGATAGCGGAAGATTCACACGCGGACGCGATGGTCTGGGACTCGGATGATACGCTGGATGGTCACCGAGCTGAAGATGAAGCTTGGACTCGTGAAGCCTAGACGAATGAAGCTTGATCGTGGAGTGTTGGAGCGTGGAAGCTTCGGAATGCATCACGGGAAGGAGCTAACGGACGGAAGCTGAGATTCGGGATGTTGGGAGGCTTCGTGGACGCACGGGAGAAAGAACTGATCGCGGGTTCCAAGAGGAGTCGGGATGCGGACGATTAGATCATGGATCCTGGGATGCGGGCGCTGGGAAACTTCACTGAAGATTTGCATGCGGAGAAGACGGACGCGGTGGAATCGCTACGGACGCGTGGATGGGCTTGCGGGAGAGGCGGACTCAGAGGCTTCACGGGATGCTGGGGCTCGGGAGATTCGCAAACGGATGCGGAATGGACTGGCTCGCGGATGCCGTTGATCACTCGTGGGAGGATGGGTTGCACGCTGGATGTGGCTGCACCTAGTTGGCTAATGCTCCTTCTAGTGTGCAACTGGGACTGACCCCATGTGGTTGGCTGGTCACCTGTGGTGATGCATATTTTTGGACCCGATGCGAAATTTAATTTTGATTTACGATCACCTACACCCTACAAAAATATAATATTAATGCAGCATTTTTATCATTTTTTTGTTAGTAATAATACTAATTTAAGGGATGTATAGATCGCACTTTTGTGCTCTCATCACTTCCCTGGTAGGAAAACGGAAAACCCACACGACTAGGGTTTTTAGTGGGTACTGCGGTCCCACCGATTTACATGCCACCTCACCTAACAGTTATTGGTGACACATAAATTGATGAATGTACTACTCTTGTACAATGCTTCTCAAGCATGTTGCAGTGCTACTTGGTCTCTAAGCCATGAAGACCTCACCTAACAGTTATTGGTCCCATTTCTTAGTTAAGTCAGACCCACCGTATAACCGTAGGAATAAAGTCATCATTGGGTCCTCACCTAACAGTTATTGGTGCCCAACCCCACCTTTACCCTACAACATCTCATGTCTATAGAGAGGTCCAGCCCCCCGATGCAACTTGACCACTGTATCCAGCCGAGACAAATCAACATCAGAAAGGCCTTAGCAGCTCTACTATAGTGGAAGACCTATTGACTTAATATTGGTTAATCAGGTCTTAGTGTTTGCAACTTGAGCTCTTCATAAGAGGTAATCGAACAATTGGCCAGGTAAGCAGGTGGGAGGCTTCCCTCACTCAGAGAGTAAGGTCCTAATTAAGTAACCACCTTTCATGCTTTCCTAGACATCAATTAGATCAATTAATCTAATATGACTTGCTCATGTCGGTTCACTCTCGACTTGATTGAGGAGATTTTTAATTTAGGTCTCAATTGGGTTTGCTACATCACATGTAAACCTATCTACCCGACTCTCATTCACATCACATGCAAACGGCACATTGCAGGCAGTTATAATCGCAGCATCAAAATAAAGCTAAACTTTAAATAGGTGATGATCATGGATTCTAGTTAGGTCGTATTACAAGCACATGCACGTCAATCGATCAATTGGTCTTCAACTCTTGAATTGGTTCCAAGCCTCCTTGATTCGATCCTTGACCAACTCTTGATCCAATCGCCATCAACCGCTTAGACCCCTGTTCATCTCATGCCTTGTCTTCAACTTGATCGTTGACGTACATCACATCACAGAAATACAACCAGATGTAAAATAAAAATAATAATAAATTACATCTTCTTTTAGGAGGCACGCAGGCCTCTCAAAACATCAAATAAGATGCATGTAAGCATCTGAAAAATTACATGACATTACAGATCACATCGCAGGTCATTGCATTTGATACCAAAAGGGTTTGAATCCTATGATCATCACCACATGCAGCAATTATAATTTTCAGATCTGAAAACTAACTGATTATCTCATGACATAGGTTGCTGATCATGCTAATCATGATTCTAAACTTTGTAATCTCATTAACAATGTAATTAGAATCATCATCTTATCACATAAAAATCAGCATGCAAAAATCAGCACCCTAGAAAAATCTGCATGCAGAAAATTTTCAGCATGCATAATCTTTCAATTTTCAGATCTAATAAGCCTACTAATAATTAATCCTTACCTTAATCTATGAAGCCTAAGCTCTGATACCACTGTTAGAATACTCCGATCATGCCGCTGAAATTTTAAAAAAATTCAGATGCAGCAGAAGAGGCATGCGCGGGATCAACCGTTCATCGCATGAACGTTGTTCAAAAACCGTTCGTAGATAGATAAGGATTAAAAACTTTTAAAACCTTTAGGAAGATCAGATCTTCACCTTTGTGCGGGTAGATGATCACCGCAAACTGATGATCGTGGTTTAGGATGAAGGTTCGCTTGAAGCCGTTCAAGTGCCCGGCCTCTACGGGTATCCACACGAAGCAGAAAACCGATCCAAGCTTTCTATCTCCCCGGGGTGCTAGCTCCCTTGCAGAGATAACTTTGATGGCTGATATCCTTCCTTTCAATCAATCCTTGATTGTGCTTGGGAGGAGGAAGAAGAAGGATGAAGAGAAGAAGAGGAACGAAGCCCTGCAGCCTTCTTTTTCTTCCTTGCGTTGGAACCAAACGGTGAAGGAAGAAGGAGGCCACCAAGATCCTTTTCTTCCCTTTGTTGTTGGTGGCTGAAAAGAGAGGAGAGGAGGGTGGCCACGTGATGGAGAGGAGGAGGGCTTCACTTATCATTAGGGCACCTCCTTTCAAAGCCTTATAAAGGCATCTAGGGCTCCTATTTGGTTTAGTCCAAATCATGAATCAATTGGGTTCAATCTATGCTAGTCCTAATCCAATTAGAACTTGAATGAACCATGACTCAATTGAACTCTTCAATCCTAATCCAATTAGGAGTCATGTTGATTCATTAGATTAATAATTAATTAGGACTTAAGAAATCCTAATCCAATTAGGACTTGTTTAATTCTAGTCCTAATCCAATTAGGACTCTAATTTGAATTCGAAGTCCTAATCCGATTAGGACTCTAGGAATCCTACTCCAAGTAGGAATCCAAATTTAATTCAAAACTCCTAATCTAATTAGGATTGTAGGAATCCTACTCCAAGTAGGAATCCTAGTCCTACTCCAAATAGGATTCCCAGTCCAAGTAGGAATCCTAGTCCAAGTAGGAATCTCAGTCCAAGTAGGATTCCTAGTCCTAATCCAATTAGGACTCTAGGAATCCTACTCCAAGTAGGACTCTTGTTTTAAGTCCAATTAATTAATTCTCTTTGTTCCCTCTTCAGCTTATTATCAATCGAATTGATTACTTGTGATTCCTAATCACGATTCAACCATCGGATCGGTCAATGCCTGTAGTGTGTGTGACCCCATAGGTTCTACTCTGACTGGTAGTGAGATATATTGTGATCTCTATCACAATATCATTGAAAACTCCTTTCAATGGGTCGGAACGATTCCAACTCTACTCATTAGAGCTTATCGATCATCGAGATAATCCCTATGAGTCCCACCATCCACCAGTGACACCTAGCAGCATGTAGTGGCTACCCAGCAGAATAGAATGATGAACCTCTAGGTGCAGTTATCATGTGATACAGTCCTTCTATCGTGGATCCCTACAGGACGGAGGTCATGGATAACTCGTCAAACCCCTTCGTCTGTCATATGTCAAGATTTATTCGACTCGAGTTCGTTAGTGGAAAACTCTTTCTCCACTTTATATTCTGCCCTGGCCAAGGTCTTAGAACTCAGTCTAACAAATCACATAGGATCACTCCTCTTCTATCAAGGTCGATAGATTCCATGTGAGTGCATACCCTACTCCTACAGTGAACTTACTGCAGCCAATCTACACTACAAGGACCCATATGACTAGAGACCATGTATACGTGTAGTCAAACTACAATAACCTCACTGTGAGTAGCTGAAGCACCGCAAATCAAAGGACCAGTCATACTACTGTAACATCAAGCAAGTCACTGACGAATGGATAGACATCCAAGTGACTTCTTGTCTTGGTCACGCTCAGTACCCTTGTTCTCTAACAAGCACCTGCACTATCACTTCAGTGTCCCTACACTGTGGACTCAAGTCTCGTCCATCTAGAAAGAAAGTGATCTGTGCACTGATCGGATCGATCACCGTCCTCGTGATGATCCATTGATCAGGAGCATTTAGAAATTAATCACCAATGATACATGGCTCAAATTCTCAATTCTTGAGAATATGCATCATCATCTTATTAATTTCTTGGACGATTCATAGACACATAAATAATATGAATGAAAAGATGTCTTTTATTTATTCAATAATAAATAGTCAAGTACAAAATTATGTCCCTAGAATTAACAATGTGTCAGCCAGATTGGCTTCTAGGGCATACATCTAACACCTTCATGTAAATTACTTGAGAATAACAAAAAGAGAAAGAGATAAAGAAAAGAAAATAGATATTATTCAAGAGAAGTAAAATCTAAGTAAAGGCAAATACTTCAATCTTAAGGAAAAGCAAAACAAGCATAATACATTTGGCACATTTGTGAGACTTGTGAAAGGGATAAAATCCGTAATTAATTACACTTAAACAGGGAGAGTTTGATGTGGGCGTTTTAACCTTTCTATATTGCTCATCATAGGGATGGTGCCAATGGGGAGGCTAGTGGTAGTACCCGGCACTATTTGACCCAACTATTCGGTGTAGGGTATATTAGGGACGGCACAAGAGGGAGGCTAGTGGTAGTACCTCGTGCCCCTTCCAACTCCACCGGATAGGGAGCAAATAGAGTATAGAGCATAAGAAAGTAAAAATGAAAGATAAAGTAAATGAAAGTATATAAGAAGAATCAAGTCAAATTTTTAATCACTTGAAAACACACTTTAAGGATGAAATCAGTGCAAGATTATATTTAAATAGGGGAAGTTTGTTTGAAATGAATTGATTTTGATCATTGATATGCTTGCTCTTAATATTTTAATACATGACTTAACACATAATATATTTAGCATGCGGCATGATGTCTTGAATTATGGGTTCTCAATATTTTGTAATGCTCCATGCTTGGACAATTTGATTGAATGTTTGAAATACTACATAAAATTTTTGTTTGGTATTATTGAAAAGAAATTTCAGATTTGTCGTTCAATCATCGTTAAAATCTGAAAGTTGAATAAATTTGTAAAAAGGAGAAGAGAAGGATATCTCTATTTAGGCAAAATGAATTGATTTTGTTTTATCCTTCAACTTGCTTAACTTTGATATATAATTTTCTAATTTATACCAAAACTCAACATAAATACAGATATTCTGAATATGCTCTTATATGTTTGAAATATGTGTTTCTCAATCGTAATGATTTAAGATGAGCTACAATGTGGAAGATATATATCTCAAATTACAACTTTGAAAGCCTCCTTGAGAATCTTTATGAAGTTCAGAATCTGATTTTGTATAAAAGCCATAACTCAATATGATTTTTAAATGAAAATTTTAACATAAGAAAAACAGAATTAATTTTGACGCCTTGGTTGATTGTCTCGATACGCATCCGAAACATATCTTTTCTTATCGTTAAAGTATACTAATATTGGTCTAAATGATGTGTCTTTCAATGATCTTGATTGCAAACAAATATTTTCAAATATATAATTTTATTTTGATATTAAAAAGATTTATTGTGCTTCATGTATACATTGCTGAAAAACTATGATTAAGAAATTGAGTTCTATAAATATAAATACTTCAATGATCATCTATATGTTTTTCTCTCCTACATTATTAAAGACTTCCATCAAAATAAATATATATATTATTAAAAGAGTGAATGATCTTAAGTCTAGAAATATTTCAGCTCACTCAAATGATTTTTAAAAAAAAAATGTAAATGCTTTTGAAAGAAATTGAGCTTCAAATGAATCATTTTCTGATTAATATTTCAGTACATTTTCTCAAAGATTAAGAGGAAGCATAACTTGTTCTTGAAAGATTAAAAAGAGTGATTACTATAAACTTTGAATAATTCTAGATCACTCTACATTCTTGATATCATAAAGTTTCAGTTTTATTCACATTTATCATTAAAATCTGAAACTCAACAAAAGAAAAGAATAATTAAAGAAGAATGCATCTTTTGAGGGGGAGCTTTAGATATTCAGTATCTTATCCGAAAGTTACTTTAATTTGATGCATACCTTGAATTTTATGGATTGATTTTGATGAACCTCCTTGTATGGACTTCCTAGCCTTAGTTACATAATAAGCCTATACCTTGAGATGAGTTCTATAAATGTTGTCTTATCTCAAACCTTGAGTCTTATGAAAATAAGCTGAAACTTATAGAAAATATTTTTTTTTTGAGATTGACAATTTTATTGAACATTATCTTCAAATTCTAAACTCTTAAATGGAATGATCAATTGAGGGGGAGAAAGAAAATTTCAGAAGGAGAGATCTTATGGAACTTAATCGCATAAATCTATAACTAAAGGAGAGAGAAAGAATACTAAATGAAAAGTGATCCTAATACTCTCCAATATGTATCATCTGAAATTTAAATCTGAAAATCTTTATGATACACCTTGAGGCTTGTTATTTGGTTAATATATCTTATGCATAAATCATGAACCAAATTGCAATTCAAACAGTTGATCTTAAGAGCCTCTAACTTAATGAAAAAGGGAAAGAATAATGTGTTGAATTTTCTTGAGTATCTCTCAGAAAATCTATTTTGGAAATACAGTAATGAGTCCTAATTGGCTTTCTTTAGAACTTCAATTTTGTGCCAATTTATTATTATATGTACCAAAATGTGCTTCTTCTTAAAGGAATAAAGTCTTTAAAAGAGCTTTAAAAGAACCTTCAAAGCTTTGAATTTTATGTATGCTCTAAGATATATCATAAATTGCATGAATTCATATTTTAGTATTTATGCCACAATATTTTTACACCATAAAAGAACTTTGCAATCATACCTAATATATTGCTCTTATACTCTGAAAATTAATTAAATTGCTCTCATGTTGATAAAATACTTAATATATTGGGCAAAAGATCTTAAATGAACAAGCTTTCATACTTATTATTGAAGAGAGGTTAGATTTCCATTCGTGCCTTCTTTGAATATCAGTCTTGATACTTCTTGAATTAACTTAAGAAAGATTCCACCTACACTTGAGTTGAAAACTATCCTTGGAATCACATTCGATGCTCATTAATCTTTTTCTAACATTATTGCCTTGAGTTATATGATTCATATTCTTGCAATAATTTGACATGCATTAACTTAGTGTTTCACTATCTTTTTGATGTTGTCAAAAAGGGGGAGAAATATCTGAGTATATGCTCATAATGCTTTATGTGTTGATTATGTTAAGTTGATTAAATCTAAAGCATTATCATGAAGTATATTTTAAAGATATATATTTTCTACTTCATACAACTTAGCTATGCATTACTTCTAGAACACAATATATTTTATATTGCATATACTCCAAGTTTTGTCATCATCAAAAAGGGGGAGACTGATGACCCAAAGATTGATTTTGATGATCACAAAACCTTGAAGTATAAATACTAATGTTTATGTTGCAAGGAGAAAGATATTTATTTGGCAAGGAACATAGCAAGTTGGAAGAACGCAAGAAGGCCTCCAAAGCTCTCAAGAAAAGTTGGAAGAAAGCTACAATTTATTGGCCCAAGTTTCAAGTTTAAAGTATTCAAGTTGGAGGAACAAATTCTAAAGAAAAATTCAAAAAAATAGTTCTCAAGTCGACTCCTCGAAAATTCGAGTCGACTCCGATACATGCCGAGTCGACTCCCAACGTTTTCGAGTCGACTCAAAAGAGTAATAGAGGAAAGACAGAACAATGAATTTTAGACCCTGCAACCGAGCCGACTCCAGAGGACCACGAGTCGACTCCGAAGTCAGGCGAGCCGACTCCTAATTGTGCAAGAGTCGACTCCCAGAGAAAAGCAAGGCAAAAAGTCAGAGAGACAATTTCGGACACTGAGAGCCGAGTTGACTCCCGCAAAGTCCGAGTCGACTCCGAGGCAGTTCAACTCCAAAGACAGAGGATCAGTTTTCGGGCTCTGAGAGCCGAGTCGACTCCAAGAGAATCCGAGTCGACTCGAGGAAGAAAATCAGAAAATATGTCCTCTGGATTCCTGAGAATGAGCCGACCCCCAAGTGCCCGAGTCGTCTCCAGCTATTGGCGAGTCGACTTCAGTTTGGTCCGAGTCGACTCTAGGACAAGGCATGCACATTAATTCAAATTTGGAACAGTGGCCGAGTCGTCTCCAGTCAAGCACGAGTCGACTCCAGTAACAGCCGAGTCGTCTCCAGATCGCGCGAGTCGACTCCGAGCCCAACGGATACATTGTCAGAATGTGCAGACGGGTCATAACGGCTCTATTTTTGTCTCTAACGGCTAGTTTTTGTTTCCACGCCATCAAAAGCTATAAAATCAAGAGGAGAGCTAGGGGAGAAGGTATGGAAGTGGGAAAGAACATTTAGGAAAGAGATTTCAAAGAGATTACAAGGGAAATCTCCCATAAGCACAAAAGGGCCATTCAAAGTAAAATAGAGAGAAGAAGAGCATCCAAGTGAATCCCAAAGCTTCCTCTCCATCCGTGTGCTGCCTCGGTGATCCTCTACTTCGTGCCAAATCAGAAGAGGGTCAAGTAAAGAAGAAGCCGAGCTCCTTCATCTTCAAAACTCGTTTGAGGGCTTCTCTTTACTCTATTTGTTTATATTTGCTATATTTGCTTAGTTAAGAAGCTTGTAATTGCTTTAAATTCTTAGTCTAATATCTTGTAACTTGATTCAATCAAGGGATTGAATTAAGAGGTTAAGGTTTGTTGGTGAGCCAAAGGAAAAACCAACGGTGTTAAGGTTTGTTGGTGAGCCAAAGGGAAAACCAACGTTGTAAGGTTGTGGTTGGTGAGCCTTTGGGAAAACCAACTGGGTTGGATTGTGAGCCCGTGAAAATAATCGGTTGGTTCTAGTCGGTGAGCCTGTGAAAACCGACCGAGTTCGTTGTGATCTCGCAAAATAACAAGTTGGGTTGTGAGCTTGTAAAACAACCGGCTGTAATCTGAGGGATTATAGTGAAATTCCTAAGAGGTCTTGGGGAGTGGATGTAGGTGCTGGGATGCACCGAACCACTATACTTTTGTTGTGTTTGTGATGCTCTTTGTTATCTAACTTCCTCACTCACTTACTTACTTAGATACTATGCTTGCTTAACTCTTCTCCGTGCATCTTTTAGTTGCAAGCATATTCAATTTACTTAATCAAGTCTCATTCAATATAACAGCATTAAGACTCATTGTATTGAATTGCATACTTGGGCAAACTTAGACTAATCTTTTATTGAGTCCGCTGCTTTATAGTTGATTAGATTAGAATCATACTCTTGCTAAGTTTAAATTCCACTATGCATCCATACAACTTAGCTTAATTAACTCTAAAAGATTAGAAGTAGTTGAAAAGTTTTTAAAAGACCCAATTCACCCCCCCTCTTGGGTTGTCACCTTGGGCAAGACATTCGAATGGTGCTAGCACTTCAGCTCAACGGAAATGGAAAATTTTCAGATGGATGTGAAATCAGCATTTTTAAATGGCTACCTTGAAGAAGAAGTATATGTAAACCAACCACTCGGATATGTGAAGAAGAGAGAAGAAAAGGTGTGCAAATTAAGGAAGGCACTTTATGGTTTGAAACAAGCTCCTAGAGCTTGGTATAGCCGCATTGATGAATATTTTATAAAGAAAGGATTTAGGAAGTGTCCATTTGAGCATACTCTCTACACCAAAGAAGGCAAGCAAGGTGAGATTTTAATTGTTTGTCTTTATGCTGATGATTTAATCTTTACGAGCAATAATTCATGTATGTGTGAAGAGTTCAAAGAAGCTATGAAACATGAGTTCGAGATGACCGATATGGATCTCCTACATTTCTTTCTTGGCATTGAGGTTAAGCAAAGTGAAAGAGGAATTTTCATTTCTCAAAAAAAGTATGCAAGAGACTTATTGAAGAGATTTAGAATGAAGGATGTCACTCCATTGAACACACCTATAGAAGTAGGCTTGAAGCTAAGCAAATCTGATGGTGAGAAAAGTGTTGATGCAACACTTTATAGAAGACTTGCTAGTAGTCTTATGTACTTGACAGCTACAAGGCCAGACATTGTGTATTTAGTGAGCATGCTTAGTAGGTTCATGGAAGCACTATCAAGAAACCATTGGAGAGCTGGAAAAAGAGTTCTAAAGTATGTAAGTGGAACCATTGATGAAGGCATTCACTATGCAAGTGTTGAAAATACAAGGTTGGTTGGCTATTGTGATAGCGATTGGGGAGGAAGTGTTGATGATAGCAAGAGCACTTCTAGATATGTTTTTAACATTGGTTCAGGAGCTATTTCATGGGCTTCAAAGAAACAATCAGTGGTGACACTTTCTACAGCTGAAGCAGAGTACATCTCTTTATCTTTTGCATCTTGTCAAGCACTTTGGCTAAAAATGGGTTTTAGAGGAGCTCAAATATTCACAACAAGAAGGTATCACATTATTTTGTGACAACAAATCAACTATTTCTCTCACCAAAAATCCAGTTTTTCATGGCAGGAGTAAGCATATAAGAATCAAGAATCATTTCATTCGTGACTTAGTGAAGGATGGGGACGTGAATGTGAAGTATTGCAAGATACAAGAACAAATTGCTGATATCTTTATAAAAACTTTGAAAGTGCACATATACAAGCATTTGAATTGGGTATGACGGTTGTCTAGCTTAAGGGGGCTGTTAGAAATTATAAGTTAGACATATGTTTTGTCTCTTTGACTTATGTTTTTTGTCTCTTTGGTTTCTGTGGTTCATGAATTTTCTGATTTATGAACTTCGTTGGTTGGGAAGAATATATGTTTTGTCTCTTTGGTTTCTATGGTTCATGATTTCTGTTTCACGAACTTCGTTTCTTAGGAAGAATTTATTATTAGTTTGAATATGTTCTAGGAACTTGGTTTTTGTCTCTTAAAAATTTGTCATTAATTAGTATAAATTCGTATGGAAATTTGCCTATAAATTTTTCAGCTTTGTAACTTCAAAATATACACTTGAATCAATGAAATTTGAGTCCATTTTCAAGTATAACATCCTAGCCTCATTTCTCCATTATTCTTCATCAAGAATACATCTTTCTTGATCAGTTCTTTGTGTTGTTTATCTTCTACATGCCAAAACCATGCAAACTATCAGACCGTGTAAACATTGCTTCTACTTGTCTAAGCCCATGTTAGGCACCCTAAGCTGCACAAAAACTGCACTGCCTTGCTTGCTCAAATTAATCCACGTCAGCATTACCTACTCTAATATCTCCTGAAGAACTCGTAGATGTTCAAATCCGGATCTTTTCAACTGTTTGCTTATTTTGTGAAGTTATTGTCCTATTTGATTGGCAATTTTACTCATCAGAATTATAAGAAGGAACGGGCATGAACAAGCATAGCTTACAAAATCTTGGAGAACCAGAAACAATGCAAGAACTCAAAACATTCGATGGATGAATGTCACTACTATTCCTCAGAGCGGCAATCAAGCAGCTTGGGTAAATAAGCCTCGTCTTTCCAACCGGTTTGGCTCATTAAGTGCACGTTCCCTAACCAGATCTTTCAGCATATCCTGTTCTTCCATCATCTTACATGCAAGATCCTCCTAAGATCATACCCAAACACAGCAAAAAGGAAATGGAATAATCCAGGAAGATGACACTTGGCAAATGCTAGAAGAAAAGAAAAGAGAAGTCCAAGCTGGACCCCGTGCAAAGAGCACTATTCTTCCTAAATTTTTCGGAAGATTAACTGTGAGGACCATGTAGGTGCGTTTTTAGTCCTACATCAGTTATTTGCCGGATAGATCTTGAATACTTATATAGGATTAAGGAGCCTAAATAATACTTTCCGGCTAGCCTTTTTAGGTGAGGCCTTGAGTTATTACAAATGATATCAGAGCGGATCCGACTCATAACCTATGTGGACTAGGAAATACTGCAGAACAGATTCATTAGAGATGACCACAGACCAATCGTGATGCTTGTGATTAGATTTAAATGTATTTGAATTCTTAACCTTTTAAGTACATCAGGGCTTAAATGGAAGAGTATGAGAGGACTCATGCGGACGTGTGCTTAGTTCCAAATCGATTATTTGCTGGATAGATGTTAGATACTTATATAGGATCAAATCTACATAATACCTTCCGGCTAACTATTTTGGATGTGGTCCTAAATTATCGTCTTTTATGGATAGGGTGTTATGTCACACTAAAAAAAGCTTATGAATGCCGTAGAATCAGTTCGACCATGTCCCGAGAAGAGCAAGAGGCTTGTCACCGGACCCCCTAGCTTGAGGCAGAAAGAGTACTTGGTTGGCTGCTTTTAGTGCAGAACATTCAGAAGGACAAGCCCAAACAGTGGACGAAGAGGGCAACCAAAATTATCCGTGCCACCAGTGGATTCCGCAGCTTTTCCTACAGTGTTGTTGGCTCTCACGATGCTAAAAACCAAAAAGCAACACCTAGATCAAATGATGGTGACAAACTGCAGCAGCTGCTTGCAAGTTCCAAACATTTCAATGGAAAGAAATTTTGGGGATACAGCAAAGCCATGTAACTGCTGTGTCAAACTTCAGCATGCGACTTTTATCTAAGCACCAAGATCCAATCTTCATGATACATCAAGGTGCCCCTTATCATTGGTCATACAAAAATCGACACTGTGCGGCGGCTGTGGTGATTTCATGAACTTTTTTGTGGTTAATAGGGGGGGAGATACATGACTGGTAATCTAACATTGCACTTCTCATACCTACTAATTGGTGTATCTGAGATGCATTTCTTCTAGCTCCCGAAAAGGACATTAGATGGATTGGATTAGAAGGATCAGTCGTCCGAAAATGAGAGCTTTTGGTAGGTATTCTTTTATTTGTAGGTTTCTCCACTTTCGAGGGCCTTTGTTTGAGGTGAGGTTCTATAGTTTTTTGGTTATCTCTGTTCCACCAATGAATGTTGGTTATTTCTGTTCCGATTGGACTGGGAGAACAACAGTCAGGTGCACCCATTGGACATTGGAGGCAATGTTCTACACACAGAAGGATTGCACACCATACTAAAAGGTCAAAGTAAATAGATAGAGAGAGGAAAGAAAAGGCAAAGATCTCTCTTCACTATATATCTTTGAAGTCTGCCGTAGTATACATAATCTATTGATTAAACTAAAGAATAAAAGTGAAAATGAGGTATTCTATATTTAACCCCATGCCGACATCCCACAATTATAAGGCGACAGGGATGGTATTTATTAATTTTAGGTAACTGTAGAATCTAGATGTCAGATTGACATCATAAACTAGTAGAGTGTAAAAAATTTCAAGTGTAATAGCCATCAGATGGAAAATTTTGACAATAATGGGAGATATAAGATCCAGAATGAATTAAACATGGCATTCAAAGCTATTTTTAGCTTCATCTATCCTGTTAGGGACAAAACTACGAGGGTGATCAAGGCTCTAAGTGTAACTCCAAAGCTGGCACAAGGAGAAATCTTTATCAGCCCTCAGGAAAAAGTAAAAAGATAAATCTTCTTCCTCAATACTCCATATCTCTCAATACTATCTTGATGAAGAGTTAGCCAAGCATTTCTTCAGGCTTCAATCTTTTAAAGGAAACTTCCTATAGGAATTCCATTCATCTAACTTGGCAAACAACTTCATGTATGCATGAATGCATGCGTTTGCATGCAGAGAGAGATGCAAATTGGAAATTTTTAGGCATTAATTGGAAGAAGCAATTCTAAGTACTAAAACGTAAGATAACAGGACCAAAGAGGATGTTTTTTCTAAACACAAATCAGATTGTAGCTTGTAGAATAACACAAATCAGATTGTAGAATGTACATTCATATGTATAGCCCCAAAGCATTGCTGCAATTCACACACCGAGAGAGAGAGAGATGCAAATGGAAATTGTTTAGGTGTTAATTGTAAGAAAGAGTTATAAGTATTAAAATGTCTGATAACAGGACCAAGAGGATGGGTTTTTCTAAACATAAATCAGATTGTAGAATCTACGTTCATAAGTATAGCCCATAACACTGCTGTCATTCTAACAGTAGAAGTTATGAATTTCATTGTCAACTTTTTGGAAATTTTTGGCCTCAAGGACGTTTGATCTTGAAGGTCACAACAGCATCATATACTTCAAAATAATATAAATAGTGATCTAGTTGAAGAAAATTAATCATTATATAAGCTCCTAACATTCTTAGGCAAGCTTAAATACTGCAAGCCAAGACAATGAAATCTATTCCTCATCTGATTCTGTTAGTACAGTTGCTGCAGTTAGGATGATGCTAGCCTAGAGTAAATGAGCATGTATGGACTTGTAAACTAATGAGTTGATCCTAAATTAACCATCAATTTAGTCTAGCTGATGTTGCATCTTGCAAGTATATAAAATCCTGTTGCACATTAAGCAATCCTACTTCAAAATTTCAGAGACTTGCTAGTCATTTGGATTAAAGCTCAGCAGACATGTTGGAGTTCCCAACAAGGCTGATGAAGTAATCATGAAACATAGATAATATGTTAAAAAAAAAAAGATCACTGTGACAGTGAAGTCGGTGAAACTGTTGACTTGATACTGGATATGGAAAAGGCGCCATCTTAGGATATTGAAAACCACATATCAGCAACCACTTGAAGATGTTTGAGAAAGGATCATGGCAACTTGCTCCAAAGCTACCGACAGACCAGATGGAGAAGAAACAATGTCTTTAAGAACAAACAAGGGTTGTTATTCAAAAAGGCAGCCCAATGTATGAGGCTCCCATGATAGGTTCAAAACATGAAAATAATTTCTCTGCCTGGGTACGTCCGACCCTCCCCAATAGTTGTTCAACATCAGGAACATAAGAATTATAGGGTTAAACTAAAAGACTTCCATTGGCTGATCATTCTCAAAGTTGCGCACATGGAAAGAATTGAAATTTCAAGCCTGTGGATTCCCTATGCAGCCCCATTATCCTCTTCATTCAAGAGCTGATATACTTGCATGATTGTCATGGCAATTACTATTGGCAACTAATGGTACAGTTGAAATGGACATGGATATTCACATGATGCCATCAATATGGATGACAGTCACAGAAAACTCACAAAATTTAATGTGCTGACTTAAGGGCTATCAATATAAACAATTTGATGGATAAGGTGTAATCATTGATTAAGTTGTTCAAGACCTTGGAAAACGAAGCGTGGGATTACAGGCTAATAGAAGGTAACAAGGAGAAACAAGACTACACGAGATAGCTGTTCAAAATGAAACAAGTGTCAGGCAGAGATAATACACAGGCTGAGAATGAGGGTAATCAAAAGAAAACACTTGGGCTCATTTTGTGCTCATGGGTCTGTGAGCCTTCATCAGTGCCCGCCTCAATTGTTATGCAAATAATGCCATCTTACAACAAACACAATTTTCTTCAGTCTCAAAAGTTTACAATGGTTACATTACGCCCCTGAGACACTTTTGCTTCATCAGTTCAAGTTACAGAAATTGTTGTCTCTATCCACCCTTTCAATGTAAAGGTCAATGCAAAAAGAGCAATTTGTTTGAACAATCTATAGTACCTGTATTCTAATAATTAGAATATTTCTACTTAAACATTAACCTATACTTAGGTCTCTAAAACTTAAATTTACAAAGTTGCATATTTTTCAATCCTCTTGCATACATATCCTTGTCATGATCAATTTACCACTCGATTTGCCTACTCCCTGCATCACCTGCTTGTAAGTTTATTGGTAACCTATCACATAGCTTTTCCAAATTAATGAGAAACTGGAAAGTTCTCTTTTTTCTAAATTTTTTCCATCAATTATTGAAGCAAAAGAAGCATCTACATGATTGAACTTCTTAGCAAGAGACAAAAATTAATATCCCACCGATTACAGTAACAAATTTCCCAGGACCAATATGCCACAACTCAGAACTAGAACATCTTTCACAAAAAAAAAAAAAAGAATGAACTTTGGGAGTACTTTACGGTTGCACCTTCACCCATGTACATGCAACCATTGGACTCTCTCATAACATGTTTAGAAGAAGAGTCACAACATTGATCCCATCAATATGCTCCTGTAGTTGACCAAGCGATGGCAAAGGAATTGGAATTCTAGTCATTCAATCTTAAAGTCAAAAACTAAAAATTAATATTTAGTTACAGTACATAATTGGGGTGTTTCTAGATATTCTTTCCTTCAGTTAACTGTAGATGAATAAATATCCTTTCAAGTATATTCACTTTGCGCTTCATCTTGTAAAGGCTTTCAGATGTCAGTCCCCTGCTAGAGTACCACCCAGCAGGATATCATCACAAGCCTCATACACAAACAGACTATCCACATCCTCTATACCAATATCTCAGCACTTATCAAAGACTATGGAAGCACTTCAACTTTGACTTCCTCCACAACATCACATGCAGATGTTGAATGACAATAGAACAGGACTTGGTGCATACCAGAATAGTCCTTGAAATTGCACTTATTCAAACCAAGTAATAAGGATCATCATTACCAAGACAAGATCCCACGTGAAGCTATTTTATACAAACTAAAACTTACAGAGTGGACTGTCAAGTAATGATAAACAAAATATGAGAAAGAAATAAGTCACGTGCTTCACCCTATACCGACCACAAGCACAAGCAATCCATTTGCACTACATAAACAAAAAAAATAAATAATAATCCTCTGGCCACCATATTCTCAACAATGGTATTCCATACCGCATGCAAGCCGTATGGAACATTCCATAACGTCCTGATTTGGTACCGGTACGTGGTATGAGAGGACGTACCGACACTCAGTATGCCGAACTAGCTCTCATATTGGGCATACCGACACAATGACAAAGTGGCACCAGTATGGGGCCCAGTACCAAACGGCGTTTGTTTTTAACTATCAAAATACTTCTACTAGATAACTGTCTCTCTGCATCCGGCATAACAAAAACTTCATAATCACTTCAAAGTATACTGTTGTATCCTACATTTCAGCAGTTTTCTATTGTCATTTAACCACCCAAAATATGAGCCTCCACTACAACAAAGGGCACAACCAAATCCAAAATAGATGATTTAAAGATATAGCTAAAATTAGACTAAAGTATTTAACACAAGATTTGTTGTATCAACCTATACCAATTCGAACCAACTGTACCATACCTATAATATACTGGTACAGTAACAAGATTCGCTATATAAGTCAAATCGGTAAGTACCGCCTGAAATCAAGGGTGTTGTAATAAAAAGTAAGAAAAAAAAGGATTGGAAGTTATCTTAGTATAGGATGCATACCGTACCAAACTGATAATGTACCGGTATGGTACATAATACCAAGATAGCAGATCTTGATTGATCAACTGTTCTTCATTTCAGGAACATCACAGATACTGGTCCGGCAACAATCATCCATACTTAACCCCACATGATTTAGGTCTATACCTTCCTAAACTAATCCTAGAAAGTTAAATTGATATCCATATGAATTATGAGAAGAAGAAAAGTAGCATCAGCTGACTCCTAAGAAAAGTAAAATCAAGATTGAGCTAGCAATCTCTGTTCTAGGAATGCCCCCAAGCAGTAACTCTTTTAACAATCTCCACTCTTACCCACATATTTCCGAGAGATAGATTCTGTCCCTGTCATCCCTTCTGTCTCCATTTAGAACCTTAATCACCCTTCCTCAACATAATGACAAGTATTGAAGACAAAATGTCACAAATACTTGATTCTTATGATGTGATGCTACCCAAGAAAAAAGGTTGGGAAAAAAGCTTTAAGCGCGTACAGGTCAACAATTCCAAGTGACACAGCTAGGTGGAAAAAAGAAATTAGAGATGATCCTGATTGTTCCCCACTGACTGCCTCCAAAAGTTACAATTTAAATGCTGATGATGAATGAAAAACCAGAGATTCAGCATATTAGGTAAAGGAAACTATACACCTTAACCAATGACCTGAAAATAACTTATGCACACGACTTCAATGAAGAAGTGAGTAGACAATTAAAGGAGTCAGACAGTTGTGTCTTTTCTTAATTCATTAATAGATCATGTAAATAAAACACTCTGCAAACAAGTAAACATCTTTCTTCCCTCGGAAAGCCAGTTCTTTTTTCAATAATATGATTCAACAATACGAGAAGGGCAAGAGCCTCCATAACAATAGTTATTTTTCTCACAATAAAGGATATAATTCTCATGTTATCTTTCTTCATAATCACATTGCATAAACACTCATTTTCTAATTACAGTTCTCTAAACAAGTGTGTCAATTGACAGTGAGCCATCTTCCCTTTTCCCATAATTTCACAAATAGCCACTTCCAAGGTTCCGTAATGTGATTCTATTAACTCAGAAACAGCCAACATTCTTCATAAAAATGAACCCATATATATCTAACAAAGATGCAATTTTTTCACTAAACATTTAACCAATCATACGGGAGAAAGATAATATGTTATATTAGAACATACAAACATCAAGAAAAGCACACAGAGTTATAACAACCAGATCTATTCATAGAACGGTTTTTCAGAACGCAAGTACATAACCAAGCCAAAACGACAGATGCAACAATCCTTAACTTACTTATCCACCTTGAATGATCCCCAGGCTATAGCTATCCAACAAAGAGGAAAAAGAGACCCACACCAAAGTAAGCAAAAGTTTCCAGTTACAACCACTCACTCACATATCCTGCCTTCACTGCTGCGGGACATAGTAGTAGGCGAGGGGGTCGGCCGGTGCCCCCGCGAGACCCCGGGGGATGGCATCGTCCTTCCCCTCCTCCCTGGGCACGATGTCGACAAGGAAGTCGAAGACGTCGGTGCGGGTGATGGCGGCGGCGATGTCGCTCTTCTGGAGGGTGCGGCGCTTGTTCTCCTCGGCGTGGGCCCAGCCCCGGAGCGTGAGCTCGAGGATGAACATCTCGCAGGCGCGGGCGAAGACAACGGGGGCCTCGGCGGCGATCATGCGGACGTCCTCGTCGGCCTTCATGATCTTCTTGATCCGGGCGAGGGGGAGGTTGTGGTTCTTGAAGTCGGTCGTCTGCTCGATCTCGCGGTACTGGTCAGCCCAGAACATCTGGAGCTGCTGCTGCTGTTGCTGCTGCTGCTGGTGGTAGAGGTGGTGGTACGCCTGATAGGGCGCTGTCGCGGCGGCGGCGGAGTATGGGACCGGGGTGGCGACACCGATGGCCGGGGGGGTCCCCTGGCTCTTCTGATCCATCTGCACCTGCGGGTTAACAGAGTCACGCGTCAAGATCGAAAGCTTTGGAGGGAGAAATCGGAAGAATCGAGGGTTTGGTGGAAGGGGGTGTTTGGACCTCCTTGCTGGGAAAAGGAGGGATTTTTAAAGGGGGTGGAAGCAGAAACGAGGAGGAATGGGGAAGGGAGATGAGATATAGGGTTAGGGTTTGAGAGATTAACGCCCACTCAGAACGCGGATTTAATAAACGATTTCCCTTTTTTTTTTTCGGTCCTTCTTGGGTACGGAAAGAAGAAGAATGGAGGAAAGAGGAAAGCGAGGCGGTTTCCTATTGGGTCTGACGCTGGGGAAGAGGTGGGGGGCGTGAAAAGAAGGAACGGGAGTCGTTTGAAGTTTTAAATAGGGGACGCGTGTCACGTGGAGGTTTTAGCTGGGTGCTTTTTACAGTCTAGTACCTTGCAATAATGGATTCCCATCGTGATCCCAGTATTTCTTTAAAAAAATTGATATATATATATATATATATATATATATATATATATATATATATATATATATATTTATTTATTTATTTTTTAAAAAAAAATGAAAATATTATTTTTAGTGGAAGATATGGAAATATTTTTTAGCAATTTATAGCAGTCCTAAAATTAAATAGAATGAGTTTTTGGTCATCCCCCATGAAATATCTAAAATGCCCTATAAATTTGATAAATGTCTATTAGTACTTCTCGTTAAGACATCAACAATTAGCTTACTTATACATAATTCCAAAATAAAGATATTAATTTCTAAAAAATCATTCCTTGAGTGTTTTTCTATTAACTGGCAACATTTTTCTCAATAAATCTGCGGATTAGTACTATAAATTAATAGTCATGCCCGATCTGGATGTTGTTAAGCCTAGAGAAAGAAAAGGAAGCCATTTCCTTGGCTTACCTTGGAACTCTTCATCTCCTTCTGCTGCTGGGTCCAAGAGTCTCTTGAAATCTATGTGGAACAAAAACTCACCAGCCTCCATAGGTAAAGCTTGCCTCTTTCGCCTTCTCTTCCCTAGAACCTCTTCGCTTCCCATTGTTTCTTTCTTTCGCTTATTATGGGGAAATCATATAGGCCAACAAGATTAAAGAAATCATGACTAATGTATCTTTCTTTCTATCTCAAGTATTTTGTTCTTTGCTTCAATTATGTTTGTAGAAAAAATAGAAGTTTATGGTATCTAGTGGGATTCATGGTTTTGCATAAAGAGGTCTTCTTTGTTATTTAGGTTTTAAGTTTTTGATTCTTTTTTCATATTGAATGTTTGAGTATGTATTCATGTGAGTATGTGTTTGGCATGAAAGGATTTCTTTCGGTGTATCTATGTCAAATGTTGGTCCTCATTATGATAGGAAGTTGTCCCCATGCATGCAATTTCATTTGCTTGATGACCATGGTATTGACATGGACTTCTATAATTAGCTCTATAAAATATGTATGGTATTGGCATGGTCTCTTAGGCCTTGTTTAAGGGAGCTGTTGGCAGTAGAGCTTTTGGAAGTAAAGCTGTTGGAAGTAGAGCTGTCTAAAGTAGAGCTTTTATAAAAAGTTGTTTGCTGTTTGGTAACTGCATTTCTAAAGTGCTGTAGCACTTTAACATATGTTTATTAAACAAACTGAAAAAGTACTTTTGCATGACAAAATTACCATAAAGGATATTGCAGAGTATTATACAACAGAACATAATAAAATATACATGTATTAATACATAAATATATGATATAGGATAATATTACTGTAATGTAATATAATATTATTATAATATAGTACTATAATATTGTATACTATAGGATAATAATTTAATATAATATTTAATTATTTAACATAGCATATCAATGTATTATGATATAATGTAATATAATATTATTTATAGTATAATACAACAATAAATGTATAAAATATTATAATTATTAGTATAAATTAATTTTTTTATCCTTCTAATGACCATTTATCTCTGTAACAAATTATCTCTTTACTTAACTAATTGCAATAGTGACAAATTTACTATACCTATCAATATCATAAAGATCAGATTATTTTCCACTCACTCATTATTTTTATTTATTTATTTATTTATTTATACGTTCATTCGTATCTATATATTTATTTATGCATTTATTTATTTTATTTTTATTTTTATTTTATTTATTGAAATATATTTATTTATTATCTTATTTATTCATTCATTCATTTATATACATATTTATTTATGCATTTATTTATTTATTATTTTTTTTTCTTTTCTTCTTTTTTTTTCTTTCCTTTTTTTCCTTTTTTTTCTTTTTTTCTTTTCTTCTTTTTTCTTCTTCCTTCTCTTCTTCTCCTTCCTTCCTCTCCCCCCTTCTTCTTTCTTCTCCTTCCGTACGGCCGGCGGCGCCGAAAGGGGGCCAGGCCGCGGCGACCGTGGAAGGGAGCCAGGCTGTGGCCTGTGGCAGTCTCGGCGGCCGCGGCGGGCCCCCTACGAAGTATTCTCCTCTCGGGAGGTCGATGACGCCAGAAAGGAGCCGGGCCGTGATGGACGCGGAAGAGGGGCGGGTCGTGGCCGGCGGCGGCCGCAGGAAGCGGGAGGGCGCCCCCTTCTTTTTCCTCTTCTTCGGCACCTCCCCATTATAGGGGCGGGGACATCCGTGGCGACCGACCTCCTTCTCCTTCAGCACCTCCCCATCTGTAATGGGGACATCGTGGCCGATGGCGGCGGTCGCGGAAAGAGGAAGATCGACCCTTCTTCTTCCTCTTCTTCGACACCTCCCCACTGTGGGGGCAGGGGCATAGGGGGTGGCGGCGGGGGAGAGGGAGGGGGGTGGGTGGGAGAGGAAGAGGCGGTGAGATGAGTGTTTTGGAAGAATTTTTTTTTTTAAATGAAGATATTTTGGTCACAAATAGTACTTTCTGATAAAGCTCAAAACAGTTTTTTCGAAAAGCTCCAAAATAGAGCTTCTGCCAAAAGCTGTTTTCGGCTTGTTGAAAAAGCTGAAACAGCTTTTTGAAATTTTTACCAAATACCATTTTTTATCTAAAAGTACTTTTGGAGGGCCAGAAAATGCTTTTTGGCCCTCCAAAAGCTCTCCCAAATGGAGCCTTAGAATTTTCTTTGTTAAATTTTTATCGTCATTACAACAGGATGTCCCCCCCCCCCCCCCCCCCCCCCCATTCCTGCATTTTCAGTTGCTTGATGACCATGGTATTAGCGCAAACTCTTAGAATTAGCTATATAAAATATGCTCCTAAAGATGATGATCTTGAGACTTTAATGTTTATTTGGTACTTCTCTGGATGTTGGTTTCTTCTACAAGACCAAGCTTTGCTCACCAATAAACCTCACTTCTCCATTGAGCAGCATGCATACATGCTAACGTAAGACCAAGATATGAGCTTAGCTATCTTCGCTTGCCTGCTGCCTTCAATCTCACAGAGCAACAATAATGCAACTTCTATTTTCATGGTCAGTGGCTACATGGTCATCTTCCAATAGGCCCCTCTCAATGACTCCAATATCTTTTTTGTCTTCTTCCAATAAGAATTATGAAAAACATGGATTGCCCTCCAAAGGGGAAATTTTTTATTTTTTTTCTTTTAAGTATAGGGTGGATGGATTGCCTTTTAAGAGCATCCTGCAGCACCCTGCAAGGAATTCTTCCTAATGACAATGTTTTTACTTTATTTGTTACTAAGCTTTTAATCCCATTCTTTTCCTCATATTCTTGTTGAAATTAATTTTTAAGTATCCTAATTAATTTTTCAACTCTATATTGGTTTGCTTATCAAAATAATGGTTATCTATATCTATTGATGTACTCTTTGAAGAATTCTCATTTTTCAGATATTTTGCTATCACAATTTAAGATAAATAAAGTTGTTGGGAACCAGAAAATCTCTCCATAAGACTGACTTGGTTATTCATATGAAGTTCTGACCATATTGTAACATATAGTCTATATCGATCTCCGAATACATTTATCTCAACATGGTATTTTGTACATACTATTATAATCTTGGTCTTCTATATCATTTTTTTCATAATAGATTTTCTAGGTCTTGTTTTTTTTTCAAATAAACTTTATTTCTTGCATAGGCATCAATATCTTGGTATGCTATAAATCTAGAAGATGCAGTAGAAAGTATGTTTATTATATTAGAGGAAACTTTTTTTTTTAATTTTATTAAAGGAAGTTACACAATAAATTCTCTCTACTACAACAATGTCTTCAAGTCATTTGCATCTAAAATATTAGAGGTTGCAAGTGGAGGACTATTTGTTGTATATCATATTCTTGATGTAGTACTTGGAATTTGTCAAAAACTTTGAATTAAGAAAACTAAGAATTGCTAATTATATTTCATTTGACTCCATTTTAACATCTGAACTAGATTGTCATGGCCTGTTTTCAGCTCTTCAGATTGTCAAAATTAGTCTAATATGTGTATATTTCCATATTGCAAGTATTGTCTCATCAACTTTCGATTTTTATTGCACTCAAACAAATACTACTACTTTTCTAGGTGGCATCCCTGGTCCAGAGGTTTTCCTTCAACGCAAAAATGAGCTTTTATCAATTACTAGTTATAATACTAATGCTTATTTAGAAAACAAGATGAACTTTATATATAAAGTAGATTTTATATCGAATTACATGGCCCAATATCTGACATAGATTTGGCATTTGGCATTTACTATTGAGAAGCTAGACTTGTGTATCTCAGTAATCAATGAACTCAAAATGTCATTGTTGAGCTGCATGCTTTCATTTCACTTTTCTAACAAAAATAAACCAATAAAATATTCTAGAGACCTCGAATTTGATTGGTAGGCCTAAAGGAAAATATAGCATTAATTTTAAGAAAAATAAAAGTAGAAATCCATGAGGAATTTGCATCAGCTAATGAAATGTATATGCAGTTAATATAGAAACAAAGTATTGGTTTAGTATTTTGTCCTCCCTTACAATTGAATTGCCTTATCTGCGAGTTGACATAGGCAATGCTTATGTTGAGGTTTTAGCGGCAAGAACGCCAGAGCTAAAGTCCGTATACAGATAAATGAAGTGAAAGCTTGATAAGATGCCAAGGACATGCGGATGCATGTAAACTAGACGGCATTAAGATGTCAAAAGATACATGAGTTTTTTCACTTGGCCCTAAAATTTGCCAAAGAAGTGTTTTATTTTGGGTATTTGGTTATATATTTATGGCGATTTCGTTGTAACTAGAAACCAAAAAATGATGATACAAGAAGTTTTTTTCTTTTCATGATGAAAATGCAATAGCCATTGATTACTAAATTTTCTTGATTTAAGCATCATATATTGTATCGTTCTTGTAGACTTAGATTATTTAGGACAGGTAATTACATAATAAAAACTACAAAATATTTCATCTGCATGTCCTATACCACATCTCCTTATAAATTGTATATATTTTATGCATAATGCCAATCTCCTCTCGTCGCAAGACATGCAAGTTTTTTTTTATTTTTTTTTGGTTGAATTGAATCCTGTATCGTTACTCTAAAACTATTTGAATACTATATAGCTCAAGTTTTTTAATCTCGATATATCGATTATCTCAACAATCAGTCGAGACTAAGATGAACCCAGATCTTTGTTTATCTCGGGCAAAATTGCAAGTAGGAAGATTTGAAGAAAATTATAGTTTTTTAAAATCCGGACTGAAATTTTCATAGCGGAACATAGAAATCTCAACCCATATGATAAATTTGATATTAAAAATATATTTAAATATCAATATCAAGATTACCATAGAAAATTAGATTTATGTCGACCCAGTCATCTAGACCGTAAGTTATCCTCATCAATGCCAAATGATAAGTAACTCTAGAGAGGAAAAAATAATAAATCATTGGAACTTTTTTCTTGGACACCACATTAACAGCCATACATCCAATGACTCAATTATTAGGATACTGTGCGTAAACCAAAGAACAGTACTCCGACACACCTGCTTCAGCCTGGCTAATTAGTTCAGCATCCTCTCACTCCCATATACTAAATCCCCTGCACTTACCATTGGATTCCTAGCCTCCATGATGTCCACCACCGCCACACCCGCCGCAGCCACAACCACCGCCACCATCATTATTGCCGTCGCCTCCACCATCAGCACCAGCGTAGCCGTAGACGGCAGGGTTCGTCCCACCTCCTTTGCCACGTCTTTTTTTTTTTTTTTTGCTTTAAAAAAGGGAAAGGGGGGAGGAAGGGACAAGCCCACCTCCGCGTAGCAGCCCCGACCACTGGGCCCCCACCCCGCCAGGAGAATATTCGATGCGGGTAGACCGAGTCGTGTGTTGGGCACCCCGACCTATTTTACTCATACCCTCCCCATCCGTGGGCCGGCTCGGTTATCCGACCCAACCCTCCGTGTGAGTACGTCACACCTGGCACCACCCAGGCTACCAGCCGACCAGTAGTGCTTCCAGACCCCGCGTCCAGACGTGGGGCATCCGGTCCCCGAATTTAATCGACGCCCGTGCGTTTCGAGCCTGGAACCACTTGGTTGGAAGCAAACGTTCCGTTTCAACTGGGCTACCACCTTGGTGGCTCCTTTGCCACGTCTTTCGCCGGGGCGACTCGGCTTATCGTCGTCACCACATGCAAAGATGGCCAAGGTTATGCACACGATGGACGCCGCAACCGTGCAAAACAAGAAGAAACCTACTCGAAATTGGAAAAGAGCATCGCTGCCGCTGCTCCCACCATCGATGGCTTCTACGAACCTGGCCATGTCTAACAAGTGCACTTGTTGTCTCGGCTCCCTCAGTTTCTGGAAGAAACAAGCATGTTAAGACCTGCTATGGTACTTGAAACTATGCTTGGAGAACGAATGGCATCAGGGATTAAGTAGAGGAACCTGGAACCTGTATACTTTTTCTTGGGGATTTTAGTGGCCGTTCGAAGTGCATCAATGGACCACCAATTATTGAAATAATGAGTGACTAAGATGGTCCCCTAATCCAATAGTCTCCACCTGCACCTACGATGCTTGGTGGACCTGTTTGTGGGTAAATGATACGCCCACAATACCATATAACACCAACTATGGTGCTAATTATATTTTGTGGGCTTTTGTCTCAGAAAGTAATTGGTGAGCTCAGAAGATATCTTTGTATAGTTCCCTTCATGACCATATGGAATGCTTTTTCAATAGAGAAAATATGTTTAAGTATGAGGACCGTGTCCGCGTGTATTTACTTCTACGTCGGTTATTCGCTGAATAGATCTTGAGTACTTATATAAAATTAAGGAACCTAAATAATCTATGTAGATTAGGAAATACTGTAGCATGGGTTTATAGAGGCTGACTATGGGCCTATCGTAGTGTTTATGATTAGATTTGAATGGATTTGAACTCTTAGCCTGACGAAATGCTAGGGCTTGAATGGAAGGAATATGTGATGATCTGTATGAGCATAAAATTAGTGTAGACCACGGGTCTACTGTGATGCTTGTAATTAAATTTGAATAGATTTGAATGGATTTGAACTCTTAGTCTGATGATGAAGACATTAGGGCATGAATGAAGGCAGTATATGACCGCGTAGAGAAAATTCGTATATGTTGAAGGAGTGGCATGGGGATAAAGTAGAGGAATCTAAATGCTTTCTTGGATATTTTAGGGGCCGACCACAATACATAAATGGACCACCAATCATTCAAACAGAGACTTCGATGGTGTCCTCATCCAATAGTCTCCACCTGGGCCTAGAAGACGTCATGTTGACGAAGAAGATGATGTCCATATACTTTTCCATATATCTTCATGGCTATCCGGAATGGTTTTTCAACCCAGAATTCCTGTCTTTCATCTCAGGAAAAAAAAAATCCTTCAGACAACTTGTCTTTAATTCGACATTTGGTTTGAACATTGTTTCAAAATAAATGTTGCGAACTTGCAGCATTACACACGAACATATTTTATGGAAATTCTTTTGAGGATTCTCACAATGTTAGCTAATTGTTTTTTATTCGACTAACAATGATTTAAGTAAATATTGGCATTACTATTCCATTACCTTTCATTATAACAACAACTGACAATCTTTTTTTTTTTTTTAAGAAAATGGAGGAAGCAAAGTGCTTCCCCTAGCTTTATTAAAATGAACGGAGTATACAAAGCAACAAAGATGTTTTGCTACAATGCCTCACCATGAACAAAAGGGAAACCATCAACCGACCGAGATATTATCTCAGCAGATGAGGGCCAAGAGGATTCCTTCGTGTTTGGTGGCTATCTTTGTTTTTCTCTTAGCCCAGGCTTGAAAGAATGGATGATTTTGAGAAGTTTTGGTGTTCAGTGACCAAAACATTATCACATTGAATGTTTAAATAGAGTTGCTGGTCTACATATACAACTGATAGAAGATAACAATACAACATAAATATCTCAACAGAAATTTAAATCCTAGAGCTAATCCTCAAGTGTAACAGATAATATAAACAGAATACAATATCTCGACAAGAATTCAAATCCTATAAACTAGAGAAGAGGTCACATTGATCGAGTCCTTTTTTTCACTAACATCCCCCCGCAAACTGATGGGGGGTGAAACCACGAGCAGTTTGTCACGAAGAGTCTGAAAACATGTAGAGGATAAGCCCTTAGTAAAAACATCTGCTAACTGATCATGAGTGTTTAAGTATTTCCCGACAACATTACCATTCAATACTTTCTCACGTATGAAGTGAAAATCAACTTCAACGTGTTTAGTCCTGGCATGAAAAACTGGGTTAGAGGCCAATGAAATAGCAGACATATTGTCACATCACGAGACAGGTGGATTAGGAAGAGGTATCTGCAGTTCATGTAATAGCATGCCCAACCAAAAAACCTCAGTTGTAGTGAGTGCAAGTGACCTATACTCGGCCTAAATGCTTGAGTGCGACACCATTGATTGCTTCTTAGCTGACCAGGAAATTAAACAAGGACCTATAAAAACACCATAACCAGAAGTAGATCTTCTATCATTGCCTGCCTAGTCCGAATCACAAAATGCTTGTAAATAGAGATCACCTTTCTAAAATAAAAGGCCATGATTGATAGTACCTTTAAGGTATTGAAGTACTCATTTGGCCACTGTCCAACATGAAGAAGGACATGCATATGCTGACATAGCTGATTAATAGAGTAGAAAACATCAAGACGAGTAAGTGTACAATACTGTAAAGCACCTACTATTTGGCGATATTGTCTGGTCTCATCATCAGAAAGAAGATCACCATCATGAGCTAAGAGTTTCGAACTAGAAGCTGAAGGAGAATTAACAGGTTTGGCACCTGTCATATGAGCCCGATCAAGAAGTCCCTAATATATTTTGTCAACCTCAAATGAAGCCCTGAAGAGTCACGAGTTGCCTGGATGCTGAGAAAAAAATTCAATTGACTAAGATCCTTCAATTTGAATTCTTGTTGAAGAGAAGCAATAATCGAAGTTATGACAGAAGAATGAGTGCCAGTGACTAAGATGTCATCAACATAGATCAATATATAGATATGAACATCATTTTGATGAAAAATGAATAAAAAGAATCAACATCAGATGAGAGAAAGCCAAGATCAAGCAGTGAATCCCAAAGTCCTGTGAACCAGCCACGAGGTGCCTGTCTTAGCCCATAGAGGGCTTTATGCAAGTGGCACACATAAGTGGGATGTTGGGGGTCAACAAACCCCTGAGGCTGCTCCATAGACACCTCTTCAATAAGAACACCATTGAGAAATGCATTAGAGACGTCAAGTTGGTGAATACCCTAGTCAAAGTGAATAGCAAGAGCCAGCAACACCCTCATAGTCGAAGGCTTGATTACAAGACTAAAGATTTTTGTAAAGTCCATGCCACTTTGCTGATCGAAGCTCTTAGCCGCAAGGCGGGCCTTATAACGATCTAAGGAATCATCCTACTTTTGTTTGAGTCAATAAACCCATTTGTTTCGAATGACATTGTGTCCAACAGGTCTCAGGCAAAGAGACCAGGTGCTATTGGTCATAAGCATATCGAACTCCTCTCCCATTTCAACCCTCCACTCAGGTGATTTCACAGCTTTGGAATAGCAACTTGTTTTTGGTGGTCGATGAACTGTATGAAAACACAAAGAGGATGTTTTGTAGAAAAATAAACTTGATAGTCAAGAAAGGAATTTGGATGCTGATGACCTATTTGGGAGTGGGTTATGACACAACTGTTGCTTGGCTCATTTGTGGATGGGGTGGATGAAGAGGGATGAGGATGATCACTTATTGAATCGGGTGCACAAGGAATGATTGACTCGGGTTGGTCAGTTGGAGTAAAATTTGGAGGCGAAGTGATAGGATGCGATGAGGGAGTGGGTGTTTGAATTTCAAAGGGAGAAGCTATCGGGTTGTCTAAAGGTGGGTTAGAGTTCCACGTTGCATGGGACTCTATTAGTGCATAAGAAAGTAGTAAAGGAGGTAGAGTAAGCGAGGTCTCACCTGATGACTCTGAGAGCGATGTTGTGGAAGTAGAGTGCATGGACAACCCTTTTGCCGCAGGAAACAAATCTTCAACAAAGATAACATTTTTGGATATGTATTACCTTTTGAGAGATAGGAACAAAACATCTATAACCTTTGTGACCAAGAGCTATAACCAATGAGAATACATTGGTTACTACGAAACATTTACTTTTGAAAATTGTATGGACGTAATAATGGATAACAGGCACACCTAAAATTTCGAAGGAAAGAATAGTCGGGCCCTCTTTGCCATTATCAGATTGAAATTGTTTTATCTTTGTTGAAAATTGATTTTCCACCATATTTTTAAAATGTTCGAAACAGGAATATACATCGGCCTTTGATTGTAATGGATAAAGCCAAGTGAACCTTGAAAAATCATCAATAAATAAAACATAAGCATAACATCCACCAATAGATCGAGTAGAACATGACCGTACATCAGAATGAATAATTTCAAGTGGGAAACTTGAGACACGTCTTGAAGGTTGAAAGGGTTGCTGTTTATTCTTGCAAAGTTGACAAGATACACAAACACCAGGTTATTGACCGGACTACTAACTAGAAGAGAATGATCCTTAATAATTTTGGAAACAACAAAATGAGATGCATGGCCTAAACGAGAGTACTAGACTAAAACTGAAGATTTAACACTGACCAAAGTAGTCTTTTTATTGGAATTGAGAGAAGCTTACTGCATGATGCAGATAGGGTATAGTCCACCTTCACTTTGGCCTTGCAACAACATCTTTCCCTTTGTGCATCATAAACAAAATAGTGAGACCTAGTGAGAACAAAAAAATAATTGTTATCAATGAAAAATTGATTAATGGAAAGGAGATTAGCAAAAGCTTGTGGACAATGAAGAACTCGTGACATCACAAGATTGGAAGAAGAAGAGGTAAAGAGAATAGAACTAGTGTTGGCGATGTTAAGACCAGTGTCGTTGCCTACTGCAATGTTATCACCACCTGTGTAAGGCTGTGAGTTGGAGAGTTGCTCAAGATTTGCAGTAATATGTTAATTTGCTCTACTGTCAACATACCAGGTAGCACCATTAGAAAAGGACGAAGTTCGGCCCAAAAATGCAGCATTTAATTGAGCAACCATAGCTGCTAAGGTTTGTAGAGGATGACACCCCTGATATGCAAAATTGAAACGATGGAAACAATCCAAGGCACCATGACTATATTTTCCATAGATCTCACATACTAGACGATTACTATCCGAGAGTTGCTGCGAAGGACCTTGCGGAGGTGTGAGAAAAACTCCAGGTACCAAGCTAGGCAAGGGGCCTTTATCCTTCAGTTTGCCAGTGTTGCAAGGTGGGAATCGCTGCTGCGATTGACGAGCTACCAAGGCATAGGAAGGATCCATATGAGAAGAAGAATGCTGTGATAATTGTTAGGCAGAGAAGGCAAAAGAATGTTCAGGAGGAGCAGTTCGCTGTTGGGAATCCAACATGTGCTCATAGGCGAGCAATCCAGCCTAAAAATCAGCAATGGAGATACACGTAGTGCGAGACAAGATGTTGATGGAATTATGAAAAGGCACATACGGTGGACTTAATCCACTCAACAAAGTCGATATATAATCATCATCATCGACATTTTTTCCAGCAAGGGCAAACTGATCAACTAGACTCTTAGCATGAGCCAGGTACTCCGAGCAGGTGCGATTGTCGATGCGAAGACTATACAACTGACATTGCAGAAGATTAACTCGCGAGCGAGATTGAGAAGTGTTGGCACAAGTGTGGCGCATCCAAAGCAAGAAATGCAAGGAACAGTGGTGGGAACAGCAGAGGGGTCGACTCATGCTGATCTGGGGTCGACTCCTGAAGAGCTGGAGTCGACTTCAGATAATCAGGCAGAGAAGTAGCTCTCTAAAAAAACTTGTGAGAGTCGACTCATCAAGAGCTAGAGTCGACTCCAGGTCGGGGCCAGTTTTAGGTAGAGACGGGTATTGGTCTTCCACCTGCTTGAGGCTCAGGTAATTTGGATCTTGAGGGGGCTAACCATCATTGGGCTTGGTTTAAGCTCAAAGGAAGAGAGAGTATGCAAGTCATGGGTATATATGAGCTTGGATTGAGTGCTTTCTTATGTGGTTTAACCTAAGAGGGTTCTTGGGTTTGGGTCTAATTGACCAAGTATTTTACATTCATGTAATTGATGTACGATGGAATGAAATCAAATCACAACTCTTTTCTCTCGGAAACACTTTTCTTCTCCCTCTCTCTCACGCATGCCTCCATCTCCAAGAACCCTAGTGCCTCTATCTTCTAGGGGCGGTCATCTAAGAGGAGTCCTATTCCACTGGGACTCTAGTGCATCGTCTCCACCCACAAAAACCAAGCCATCCACGCCTCATGTAGCAAAAGGGGACGCTCTAGGTGCTGTGGTTAGAGGCGGTTCATCTCCCTAAAAGAAGCAAATCTGGTGGATAAAGAAGTCCACGCCTGTCTTGCAGTAGTAAGACCATAAATGGTAGAGAGAACCTTCGGATGAAGTGTGGCATTAATCCATGACAGCTCAAATTGATCCTTTTTATTCCAAAAGAAGTAAGCAGGATAAGGATCACCTTGAATTTTGTCAGCTGCAGGAGGAAGAAATTGATCAGGGCACGGTGCAGATCTGTCCACGAGGCCCCAAAGATCATTGGATTTTAGGACAGGGATAAATTGTGAAATCCATTGAAGATAGTTTTCACCATCTAATTTCACAGATATGAGCTGGCCAATATTGGGAGAAATAAATGGAGATGCAGAAGCGTTATTATTAGAAGAAGAAGCTATGAGGATAAAAGGTCAGGAACGAGAAGCGATAGCTTTAGGGGGCTCTAATACCATGAAAGTATGGATGATTTTGAGAAGTTTTGGTATTAGGCGACTAAAACGTTATCACATGGAATGTTTAAATAGAGTTGCTGGTTTACATATACAGCTGATAGACGACAACAATACAACGCAAATATTTCAACAGGAATTTAAATCCTATAGATAATCCTCAGGTGTCACAGATAATATCAACAGAACACAATATCTCAACAAGAATTCAAATCCTAGAGCTCATCCTCAAGCGTAACAGAAGCTGGAGAAGAGGTCACATTGATCGAGTCCTTTGTGCAGAGCTTTCTGCAGGGTTGCATTGATGGAAGATTGTTGCTGAAGAAAGGCTCCAGAATTCATTCCAACTAGAGATGCCAACGAATGGCCATTGCAATCTTTTCTAATGTTGCCTTTGTCTCTCCTTCTCCTTCATGCTGCCCATAAATCTTTATTATCGGTAATATCTAAAAACCAAAGAGTAACACCTAGTTCAAATGATGGTGACAACAACCAACAATCGTTATTATATTCTAAAATATTCTCAAAGTGGAAGATTTGGGTAAAAAGTGGTTCTTGTTTATTTGATAATTTTAAGTAATGATAAAAGAGAGGGTTTATTCTTACAGGATTTCGATATTAGTTAGAGCTTTGCCATGCCCTTAATTAATTAACTCAAACCCATCTAGCTCCCGAGCAAAATATGGAACAGAATTTGCAGACTTTACTTTGTATCAAAATTTAAACGTATAGAACTAGCTGTCTTTGCATAACATTATTAATTTGTCATGAATAACATCATATGGATCAAAGCTTGGACCACTCCAAAGTGGACAGATATGTGAACTAGCTATTTAATGTTGGCTGGCAAAGTATTATTAATTATTATAATATTTATAACAGTAATCGAATTCTATCTCGATTGAGATTATTTATGAATAAAAACTGGCTAATATAGCGACTCTATCTATGCCGCAACGAAGAAGAGATTAATAATGTAGAAACAACAACATATTAATTGTGTGCAGGCTGCAGAGTACTACTTATTATATAAAAACTAATTTTTAACAAATCCAAAAATTTGAATTTTAAAACTCAAGCGAAAATTGTTAAACTAAATAATAATACAATAGCTCCTATAATAAATTTATTTGTCAAACAACCACCATCGAATTTCCAACAAATACTCTCCAAAACTATTATAAGGGTTGTTATAGCATTATATGGGGCATTATTTTTAAAGGTACGAACGAGTCATGCCAGATTTATTTGGTGATACATCCGAAACTAAATCGATTTAGATCAGTTTTCTAAAATCAAAATTGAATATGAACGAGTCATCTACAAAAACCATTTAAAACTGAACTAAAAAATTTACTTTAGTTTTTTGGGTTGATGTTTAATAGGTTAGACTAAATCTAAACATAAAAATTTGATTTTATATAGAATTAATATTCAATGGACAAGATTAAATAAGTTGGGCTAAGTCTAAATATAAAAATTATATTTTATATAAAAATAAAAATATAAAAAAAATAAAAAAAATAAAATATATATGCACATATATGGGTCAGTCGACTTAGGTCGGTTCGAATCGGTTTGAATCAGTTTTTTGAAACTTCAAACCAAAATCGAACTAAATTTTTTCAATTCAAAACTTTTTCAAACTAAATTGATAATAATAATAATAATAATAATCATATAAACTGTCTTTGCTTCAGATTGGATTCGTAATTTGGCTGCTTTTTTATATATCCCTATCTATTTTAAAATCTTGCTATATGCAGGGTGCATGCACGGTGGAAAACTTTATCTGTAGTGGGACATTCTTGTCTCGTCAAGTCTATCACCGTAGCCAGACCATTCCACTTTGCCGCGGTGTCACCTTCCTACGTTTGGAAGGACTCAATGATGCATTGTTTTTTCCTGAGCCGCGGTTATAAAGTTGGAAAATTCACTATTAAAAAAAAAAAAAAATAAAAAAAAATAAAGCCTATTTTGACTCTTATGTGCCGACACACCAAAGAAGTGTCGGCAATTTCATGAGTGCACCAAAATTTGCCGATGCTTTTTAATAACGTCGGTGGGAATGAAACTAAAACAACGCTAATTAGGATCGTGTAAACCAAATTGATAAGACCACGCTTCTAAGCGTCGTCGGAAGCCAAAAAGTAAAAGAGTAGATGATGCTTAAAAGCGTCGTCGGAAACCAACATACTAACTTCTTCGCTTAATGCTAATTTTTTTCTTAAACATATTAAATGATAACCTAAGACGACACTTTTAAGCGTCGTCGGATACCGCTTGAGCCAGACGGCACTTAAGAGCATCGTCGGAGACCAAGCCATCACCTTAGGCCAGACGACGCTTAAAAGCATCGTCGGACACCATCCCACTCCCAAACAAATTACCCCTCCTCTCTCGAACAAAATTCCTAACACTTTTAAGATCCTCCCCTCAACCTAACTCTCACCGCCTCTGAGTCCAGATTGAGGTTTGCCTTTTTCGCTTTGCAGAGGAAGGGAAGACTCCATGAGAAGCTCCATGGTGGCGGTGCCCTTGTGGAGGATGCGGATTGCGTACGAGGTCGCTGGCGCCGTGGAGTACCTCCACGAGGGGTCCGGCGAGCTCCCGGTCGTCCATGGCAACATCACCGTGTTGAACGTCCTCCTCGACAGTTGGCTCGACCTGAAGCTTCATGACTTTGGGTCGGCCCGGGCTAGGTTCTCGTCAGTGGTCTGGTTGGCCAAGCCGATGGATAAGGCCACCGCCCCTCCAGCCGCTCCCTTCTAACACAGACGATGCTTAAAACCAAATCTCTTCTAATGACATCTGCTGCTGCAATTTCCAGTTCAATCTCTTCGCATTCGTTCATCTCCTGTGATGCCAGAGGTGCATTTTCTTTCTCCCAATTTTCTTTGCCTTTTGATTTTTTGAGATAAATGGTTCTAGGCGCAGCTGCCCTAATTGGATCCATGAGGCATCTGGCGGCGCCGGCTACGATGGTGGAAGCAGTGGTGGAGGAGAAGGGGAAGGGGAGGGAGGAGGAGGAAGAGAAGGCGAATTACGATCAGCTGGCGAGAGAGCTCGAGAACGCTTCTCCTCTCGAGATCGGGGATAAGGCCCTCAAAAAAATTTGGGAATGGCATCGCCATTGCCTTCAGGTTTAATCTCTTCTCTCTCTGTCTCTTTTTTTCCCTCTTTTTTTTCTTTTCTCCGGTGTTCTCTATGGTGGCCGACTGATGGCGAGTCCCGAGTGTCGCAACCCATGATAGGTGCCACAACCTCTGGTAGTGACCATCGCATTCTCTGGTGGTCATTGCCCTTCTTCTGATTGGGACATCTTATTTTTTTCTTAAACTTTGAATTCAAATTAGCAATTCATTTGCCCATTTCCTTCCAGGTGAAGTTGGTAAATAATTCATTTACCGATTTCCTTTCGGTGGTCGTCGCTATTTCATTTATTTTCTTATATTTTTTCTTAATTTCTATACAGAACTATTGATCTAATCTGAAGCTAGAAATATAATGTTGTTCCGAGCTTGCTAAATTGGGAAGGTGCCATAGTAATGGAAGGATGATCTCTGCAAAATTTTCAATGACCTTTAAAGCTTACTAAAAGAGAAAAAAAAATTAAATAACTTTTTTTTATAAAAAATAATTACAACGACGCTTTAAAGCATTATTATACAAAATATAAAAGGTTAATAGCCGACATTTTTAACCATCGCTAACTACCCAATGCTTATAAGCATCGGCTTTTAGCGACGCTAAAAAACGTCCCTAAAAGCTCGCACCGTTAGCGATGCTTTTATAAAGTGTCGGCAGATTTTTTTTCTCATCCTTACATAGCCGATGCTTTTGCGACGCTTTAGATAGCATCGGCGGAAAAATTACCGATGCTTATAAGCGTCGGTATAGGCTTTAATAAGCGCCATGATATGTATATTACATCCCACATCACGGAAGAATATTTGTTAGCAAGAGCAATGGGATGCTCACGGTATTCCTAATATCCAGATTTGACAAGAAACTTCGACGAGCAAGGTAGTCGCTAAGTTGGTGGTTCAGCCAAACAACCTTTGGAGCATTGTGATCGAGGAGAACTATTAGTTTTCTTGAAAGTTACAACACTTTCTTCCGCAAATGATGTTCACCAACTTGCTGTAAGTTAGACCCATAAGTAATACAAGCTGACTCTAGTCAAATAAGAGTCGATCCCAGAAAGAAGCAAGTCGACCTATGAACGACCACAGTAAAAAAATAGAGAGTAGTAAAACTCAGTCTGTTGAAGTGCCGATCCCTGTTATCAGACGAGTTGATTCCTGAACTAAGAGAGCCGACTCTACAATGTTCATAGAAGAAAAACAAAGTATAGCAAAAATAACAATAAGCTCGAGTCGGCCCCTGAAGATCACGAGTTGACTTCTAAAAATATTGAGTCGATCCTCTGCACCTGATAATAGTAATGGCTACTTTTTCTGTAAGTCAGAATAGCCGTTTTCATCTCATAATGGCTCTTTTAATCTGTCTCGCAGCTAGGAGAGTATTCCAACTACTTCCAAATATTATAAATTTATGGGAACACCAAGAGCACTAGAGCGCTTGAAGAGAAAAAGAAATATAGACAAAAAGAACGAGAAAAGAGAGCTTCAACTAGAAAATTATTCAAGAGTATCCATTGAGCGCTGAAAGATCATATCTTCTACAATTGAGAGTTGGTGAAGCGCATTCAAGATCAATCAAAGCCAACCAATTGAGTCAATCTCCATTTATTGCTTTATATTTATTGTTCAGGAGTTATACTTTATTGTGTTTGCACCTTATTCTTTCTATACTTTGTTGTAATAAGTTTTATAAATTGAAACTTAGAGAAAGGCCTATCCAAATCTCAAATTGGATTGTGTAGATTTTGGTTGATTGCATATAAAAGTCAGTTGGATAGATTGTGAGCCCGAATAAAACATTCAGTTGTTGAGCCTAAGAATAGGCTTAGTGTAGTTTTTGGTTGATTGTTTGAAAAAATTAACTAGGTTGATTATAAGCCCGTGTAAAACAATTAGTCTGTAATCTCTAAAAGATTATAGTAAAAAAATTTAAAAAAGATATTTTGGGGAGTGGACGTAAGGTGAAGGGTTGGCAGCAAACCATTATAAATTTTGTATATTTGTGTTGCTTGATTTGCTTGCATTAATTTTTTTGCATATTTACTTATTACTCATTTGCTGAAATTAATTTTCATCTATCAAGTTTTATTTCGTTGCATTGATTTTAAGTTTTTAGAAAGCCCAAACACCTCCCTCTTGGGCTGTATAACCGGGTAACAGAAAGAGTAGAGTTGAATAACTCTCAAGAGGGGAGAGCAGCAGAGCTTTTGCTTAGGCTTGATTTGATCTGAGTTATGTCTCCAATATCCTAGACTTAGGGCCTTTATATAGGCTTGGTCCATGTAACCCTTAGAGAGGCTTATAATTGTCTCAATGGCTATCTCGATAGAGTTGGGATTTGGTGCATGTTTTTAATCACAGAGGGTCTTGAGAGAGCGGCAACTATCCGTCCATCTCTGAGATAAATGATGGGGTAAATGTCCTTTGCACCGTTGGTGATCCAAACTCATCTAAATAAAGGCTAATGGCCTGCTTGTACTGGCATCTCATAAAGATCCGAAAACACATGCAATAAGATTTTGCTGTGCTTATATTACGGTGTGCAAATTAGCCCAAATTCAAATTTTAAATTTTATAGATTTTAGGAGTAAGTCTGGTCAGGCATGTGACCAAAAAGGTTAGCCATGTGTGCATTCTCATCACGCATGCCATGACATGCCCGTCAAGCCTTGCCACATGCATGACATGGCTAGGCAAGCCTAGCAAACATGCACACGTGTGCATTCACGAACTCATAACTCACGAGATCTAACTAGTTTTAGAACTTTTGGAGTTCAATAAATACCAGTCTACTTGCACTAATATATCCAAAATGGGTTTAATAAATATGGGATTTAAAAGTTTAAATCCTTTCATAACCAAAAAAAAAAAAACTAACAATTTGTGCCCTTGTTATGCGATAAAGCAAATTGATATATCTTATTATTATATATTTAAAAATTTCATTTGTTTATTTGAAAATGAATTATAGATCATAAGTCTTTTTGTTTTACTTAAAATCTTGGCTCCACTGTACTCCTGTAGTTTGGCAAAGCCAGAGTTCCGAAAAGGTGAAACATCGAAATGACATCCACAAAAAGTAGGAGCGGCTTAATGCATTTGGGGGCCTAAGGCGAACTCACTAAGAGGAGCACTTTTTCCTTCCATTTTGTCTTTGAGGCTTTTCCTGCATCGGGCCGGCCTAAGGCGAACTCACTAATGAGACTTTTTTTTTCTATTTTTCTTTGAGGCCTTCCCTACGGTAGGCCTTCTTTCAGTCGGGGCTTAGGCGAATGCCTCAATCGCCTAAGGGTTGGGCCGGCCCTGACAGAAAATCCATGTTCATTTTATTGTTTGGGATGTGTGGATAGAGAATTTCTTCTTTTATCTTCTCTCTCTTGCTCCCTTTTTTTTTTTTTGTATAGCACATGGATCAGGGTTGTATCTCTGTCACAAAATAAAGTTTCACCTTTTTTTTTCACAAATCCACTATTGAATCATTCACCGTTCGCTTTGAGATCTATATAGATAGATGAATGAAGTTTGGAGCATTTTGAGAGCTGTGTAGTGCATGATCAAATGGTGGAGTGGCATGAAGGAAGGTGAATCCTTCTTTCTAGTGAAACATACAACCCCCTTCTAGCATGCACGAAGTACTAGTTAATTATAAAGAAAATTTAAAATTTTATCCTTTGTTTACTTGCCATTTGATTTTAGCATATATATGATTAGTAGTTCAACTCTCTCTGCACAATTAGGACAGTGATTTGCACATCATGAGATATATTTTTGAATTTATGTAGTTTTTAAACATATCTAAGCATCATCATGGACAAGATGAGGGATTAAACCAAAATGATCATCAAAATCAAAGGGTAAAGAATATAATTATCAATGGTCGAACCTTAATTACCGCAAGGTATATCTGGGATAGCGGTTGTATCTTTCACAAAAGAAGGATTCACCTTACTTCGCACCAATACACTATTGGATCAGAAGTCAAAATGATCTTAAAGCACTCCGAACTTAGTCATTTATCAATTTTCTTACATCTGAAAGCAAATAATAATTGATCCAACAGTAGATAGTTGTGAAAGAAGGTAAAACCTTCTTTGGCACGAAGGATACAACTACAGACCGCTCTTGTAAGTTCTAACATTCTATATACTAGCCATCACTTTAAAGATTTAGGCTTGTTCTATGGGGGAACTTTCTCAGAAAAATATATTCTGCAAGATAAGTATTACCAAGCAACATTTAGATAGAAAAATAATTTACTCATATTTTTTATGTATTAGAAAGTAACTCCAGAATCTATTACCCATGTTCTTTTGCATTACCACTTTTCGAGTATATTGCTAAGCTCTATCTATATTTTTCATAATACCCTCTTCCAGGCCTAATTTACACATGATAGGGTTAGGATTTACAAAAATAAATTAATTACAACCCTATTTAGATGTTCAATATTAAAAGAAGAGCGATGATGATGATCCAAGAAATAGACATTTGTACAATTCGGAAACTGCCTAACATAGAATTTTCAATGTTAGGTATGAAAGAAACAAAGAACAAATTGTCATTTCTCTGATGATATTTCCATGACAAAATACTAGTCCTCTAGGTTTCAATGTTTGGCAGCCGCATCGCCTCTTTGGTGTCCCGATGCGATGCTTCGCATATCTAAGATAGCAAGAGTCCACCGTTTCCGGGATCGACGACGTGGCGATGATCCAAGCATGCATGGCGGCGATCCAAGCGAAAGATGCATCGCACAGGATCCGCATCCTTAGCGCAGGACGAATGCCAAAGCGCCTTTCCAAATCCATTCTTTTCGGCCGTGTAGTACCAATGCCCGCTTTGTTTCGTACCATCCCGCCAAGTAGTACAACACCTTATCGCGCCCTCTCCTCCCTCCCCCATCTTAATTTATGCCCCAACAACAAAGGCCACAGAACTGCAACCCTTCCTCGTATAGCCCTGGCAAAATCTTCCGCCATGGACGACGGCATGGGCGACATGGGACATCATGGTATGGCGCCCATGGGCGATATGGGACAAGGCATGGGCGACATGGGACACGGGATGGACGACATGCACATGACTTTCTCCTGGGGCAAGAACGCCCAGATCCTCTTCTCCGGTTGGCCGGGCGATAGGGGCGGCATGTACGCCCTTGCGCTCATCGTCGTCTTCGTCCTCGCAGTCCTCCTCGAGTGGTTCAACTACAGCCGGGTGATCAGCCCTCGATGGAGCCGTGTGGTGGCTGGGCTGGTTCAGACGGCCATGCATGCGGTCCGCGTCGGCCTCGCGTACGTGGTCATGCTCGCCGTCATGTCCTTCAACGTCGGCGTGCTGATCGCCGTGATTTTGGGTCATGCCGTGGGTTTCTTGCTCTTCTACAGCTCTGTGTTCAAGCGGCCGCCGCCGCCGGACGAGGAGTCCAAGGGATACCTCCGTCCCATGGCCTGTTGATGTTGATTTCTCCAGCTTAATTCGGTTTTGTTTATTGTATCATCCAATCGTGCAATAAATATTATCAGATTTGGTTTGGTATATGGCAGTAATTTTTGATTGTAAATTTTGAAGATGCGACTTCGGATTAAGATATGATGGTAAATTTTTCTTTTTATTTCCTAAGAGAAGCTTTTTCTGAGCTGTGTCAAGGGTGTAATTATCGATTATAGGCAAGTGAAGGTAATCTTATTTCTCAAGACGGCCAAAGACTCAGAGTCATACTTCAAGGAATATTGCTAAGATAGCCCGGAAATTGCTTGAGTTCCTTTTAAGATGTAATTGTACCAGAAACCAAAGAAGGTGCGTCCCAGAATTTGGCCGGAGCTAGGCACCAGAAGATCCTGGAGATTTTTCACTGACGGGATCAATACGCGATAGAAAGCCGCTGCTCTTTAGGAAAAGGAGAAGTGCTTCTACATAATGATATAAAACAGTCATAATCTCTCGACCTATCTTTTACTTCTGATTTCATAAATTTTACCTTGAGCTCTACTGCTCGAATCTAATTTCTGAAAATGAAAAATTAACCATATTATTTCCCAGTCCAAACTAAAAAGAGGTTCACTTAAGTGAACATCCACGTACACTAATACTAATATACTTCTTGTTTTGTCTAATACAAGGATGTGTACGGGATATTAACCTGTGAATATGTTATTCTAGCTGTTCTTTTTAATCTTTTGTAATCTACTGTGGAAAACGGTTGACACAATACTCTGAAAAAAAATTCCTGGTTGCTAAATGTCTCGAAGAAATCAATTGAGGGTTTGAGAGCTTGGCAACAAGATATGCAGTGCCTTTTAAGCCCAGTGGGACATGTATTGGAGCACCAATCCTTATAGCTGAAGAGACATTTGTGATTACTCAAGGGTTGCTTTTGATTGTGAATTCTTTTAGGAGCTTATAATTCATTGGCAATCTGATGGAGCAAGAAGTATAGTAGGAAAAGCTGCAGTTAAGAGTGTAATTATTTGTTCGTGTAAAAAATATAGACAAGTGGTAGATGCCTGGTAAAATCAGCTAGGATCCCTAGGAAAAGGATTTAGGTCATCACATATGATGACTGCAACTCCTAAGTGAATGACGATGGAGGGGAAATGCTAATAATTCAGCGCCTCTTGTATACTACGCTCAATCCTCGGTTCACTCGGAGGATAGTGTGATACATCGAGCCATTGGATTTCACGAGCACCACCTATCTCCGCTTCGTTTGTTGTGTTGTGGTTGACGGGTTGCCGACCTAATTATCCTGTTTTGATATGGAGATGTTTGAGGCTACGATAGTTTGAGAACACGACTAAAAGGATTTGTAGACTGCAGTTTTTTGGCACGGGGGTTATGATATAATATAGCATTTGAACCTTTGGTTTGTGCCTCAAAACCTTTTGCCAAATTTTGTGCGTTCCCTCTTTGTGGACCCTATTTCTAATAAATTCTGGACGCCCTTGGATGGTTGCTTCTCGAGAATATCATTTGAAATTATGTCAGCAAGTCTTCCTATAGACCAATTAAGTCTCGCTCTTGTCCCAGATTAATATTGTTAGTGATAAAATGCTGGCTATCAAGTATGGATATATTATGATTTGTTATATAAATCTGCAGCTACATAAACAATATGTAGTTTTTAATTAAATTTAAAAAGGAATTTTCAAGATTAGCACCTGAACCATTCATAGTTGCATATTAATTCCTGTCATTCACTAGTTTTTATTGAGTAAATGTTGGTTAAGGGTAATCAGGGTTGTAGAAGGACACAATATCCTTCTGTTAACAATGAACAAGGCTCGGGACTTGGTTTTGCGTAATTTGCCTTCTTCTTCCTACGGACTTGCTTGGTAGGGGAGTAATATCATGTATGGGTTAAGGTGTTGAAATATTTGGAGAAGAAGAGGAAAAAAAAAAGAAAGAAAGAGAGAGAGAAAGGTAATTTTATTTCTCTATTTATTTATATTCGATACATCTCAGGGGTTATATATACTTGTGTACATACTCCATACATGGAAATAATATAGACTGATATAGGATCTCACTAACAATGAAAAATATTATGTGGGATACAGGTTGTCATGTGATCCTAAAAATTACTCTAATCAAATTGTAATAATAAAGAAAACTAATATAGGTCGACACAGAATCACGCTGATAAGAAAAATATTATGAGTGATACACAAAATTATTCTAATATAAGAGATCAACTCTATTTGAGGGATAGAGGCCAGAAGATATGAAATTAACGGTGTGAGGAGAACTAAAAGTAGAATATCTTGTTCTCATCTAGTTAACATACAAGATATTTAAGCAATAAGCTACAAAATTCCTTAGGATTAGAATACCCAAGATTATGTAGAATAGTTTTATGTTTTACATAGAATTAAACCTTACATGTGATCCTCAACTTTCTCCTCCTTTATGTGTAAGCCAATTTATCTCTCTCTTGAGTCTACTACACTGCTACACTCGAATCAAGCTTCCGGCTCAATCACTCTTGAGTGCACCACGATTACCACTCCAATCAAGAACCCACTCTCCAAGAGTCACACTACATTTCATCTAGTGCGTTACCACTCCAATCCAAGACTCCTGCTCTCTAAGAATCCACTCTCCAAGAGTCAAATCTCTTTCCTCCTTTGCAAAATGTTAGATAGGTAGTGCAAGTAGAGTAAAAAGTCTTTGCAATTCTAGATGCAGAAAATTCCATAATAAGGATGCATGGTGGATATCAAATCTATTTTCTTTTTTCCCTCCCGTTTTAATTTTATTGATACCTCAACATGCAAATAAGACTTTTTTAGATTTTAAATCTTAAGTGCTTCTTCACAATCTTGTATAATATTCATATTATTTGTCTTCACATAATCTTTCACTACAACAAATGTTGGTTTTTCCGACTAACTTTTTCCGACGCTAGGGGAAAGCGTCGGTAAAGTTTGGCTCAGCGCCAACCTTTTCCGACGCTTTGGGTTAGCGTTGGAAAAGCGAAACAAACAACGACGCTCTAAAGCGTCGTTATAAGTTTGAGAAACAACGACGCTTATAAGCGTCGTTAGAAAACTTAAAACCCCAACACCTCGCTCGATCGGCCCCCTCTTCTCATTTTCTATCTGCAACGACGCTCTAAAGCGTCGTTATAAGTTTAAGAAACAACGACGCCTATAAGCGTCGTTAGAAAACTTAAAACTCCAACACCTCGCTCGATCGGCCCCCTCTCCTCATTTCCTATCTGCGAGCCCTAGCCCCTCTCCTCATTTCCTATCTGCGAGCGCGCCGACTTCTCCGCTGCCGTGGACCTCTCCTTCTGAGGTAAGCCCTAGCTCGATCGGCCCCCTCTCCTTCTGAGCCCTAATCTCACCTCTATCCCTAGCCCCGATCGGCGATCGAAGACTCCGCTACTCCGCCGTCGTCGACCTTGCCGTCGTCTGAGGTAAGCCTCCTACTCCTCCTTCTCTTCCTTCTCCTCCTCCTCCTCCTCCTCCTCCTCTTTGTTTTCTTCTTGTCTTTAACTCTCGCCCGGCCCCGTCTCCTCATCCTCTGCCGGTCGATGCCCTAGCTGCGCGCCGACATCTCACCTCCATCCCGAGCGAGCCGTAGCTACTCCGCCACCGTCGACATCGCCGTCGTCTGAGGTAAGTGATCCTCATACTCTCCGTAAAGAAATTTTCGGGTAAATAATTTCAGTTTTCATGTTACTAGCAGAAATTCATTGCTATTTGTATGGTATTTCTAATGATTCTGTCATAATAATGGAGTCTATTTCATTCCTTAGCATCAGGTGGTCTATTTTATCTAATTATTTCATTGACAGTCTGATTTGCGTCATTATTGCTGTTTATATTTCTCGACAATTAATCTTGAAGATAGCATTTGCATAGTATTCCTTGCTTTTGTTTATTACTTTTATTTGCTTTATTTGAAAGCAAAATCCTTGCTACCAAATGCTCCAAAAGTTTTACAATAATAATAATAGTAATAATAAAGGGTTTCATTGTACATGTTGCTCAGTCTTGTCATTTTTTCTTGGATTACAACATAAGCAATACCTCAAGGATTCTTAGATTTATTTCTAAGCTCAAACCCAGTTCATACTGTTCAGGCTTCTAGGTCTTCGGCCCAAGCTCGGTGCTGCGGTCTTTTATTGAGTCAAGGGGCCGCCATTTGGAGAAGTCTTCTGGTCTTTAAATAGACTCCTCTGTTTTGGATTTTGAGAGAAAAAAATTGAAGTACAGCAGGAAGATATATAAACATAGAGGAGCCATCTAGTGTTTTTTGGCTGTTAGTGACAAGATTTGATCTGGCTAGAATTTGATTACAAACTTATGTGACACCAAACAGGTCATGGTAATGACTTTAGACTTCATTTTGTAAGTTTGATCAAAATGACGTTTTGGATTCTAACCAAAACCTAGCATTTATAAAGGCGGGCTGAGCCGATAGGATGAACAGGAGCAGCAATATAGGTGGCAATAATCTTATGATTAAATATTTTAAATTTTATATTTGAAGATAAATATACTTGTATTTTTGATGGTTGCACTCATCTAATTTCTTTTTTTAATTGAAAGCTAAGAAGAGTTAGGTAAGCTAGGTAAAGTGAGTGCATTTATTATACTGGTTGAACATCAAGTTTGTCAAAATGTGAACATTCCACTGGATTTTCCTTATAATTGTAGAGATTTGCATGATTATGAAAAATCCTAAATAGGTTACCTTAGGTTAGGTTGAGTCAGGATAAAAGTAATACCACTTTACTCTCATAAGTTTCTTGTTTTGTAATGCCTGATAGTCATGAGACAATTCAGTTTTCGAATACAAGTTAATGTTAAATAGTATTTCATAAATTACATATGAAACATTTAGCTATATTTTAACATAAGCATTGTGTGTCAAGTGAGAAGCACGTCTGATTTGCTTGATTTAATAGATGGAGACAGACTTGTATCTTTCGAATTTATAATACTTTAGTGTAAACAACTCTAACTCCCCTATCTCTAGCGTTTGATCATCATCATTGCATAACTAATATCTAATTACAATATCTTATTAATGGAGAGGTAGATTTTTCTTTTTTCCCCTGAATCTCTTCTTTCTCATTATTACAATATCTATTTATCCATGCAATAATTTCAATAAGTTCTGTGAAATATTTGATGTCACCATCAATTAGCTATGTAGCAGCTCATTGCATAGGATGTTGATAACTTCCACTCAATCATTCCTTTGATTCCCCTAAAAAGTAATTTGCTTATTTCAATGTTTTGTTTATCCCGAACCATCACATATAATTTGATAATTAACACAATTTATTTTTTAAGAGAGGATAATTATCACAAATTATGCTTCTGCATACCTATATGCATGCTTGTTTCTCTTTAAGACTCATATGATAAAAATTTGTAAAATTATCTAGTTAAGCAGTTGAACCAGTGTGGAAGAAATTAATGTTCAGATCAGCTCAACTGATGTCATGGTTGTTCCTCTTTTATCAGTGCATGTCAGTGTCTAGACTAGTTCAAAAATAGTGATAAGTCAGTGCTTCAGCCCCAAACCAAAAAGCCTAGAACAATTTGATTCTATCTATGATTTAACCTCTGATACAGACATCGGTTTACTATAGAGACTATAGAGAGACGTAATCTTTTGAATAGTCGTACTGATCTCAATGTTAATTCTTCCCTCCTGGTGAACACCTAAGTATATGGCTGGAAACTCTGAGATCATATATACCTGCCTGTTTTGCTGTCAGCTTCATACATTGGTCCACATTGATAGCATGATGCACCCAATTATACTTCATAAATAACTGAAGTCTCCAATCACTGAACATATATGGGATGATATCTTACAATTAAGTTATCTTTGTTGTTAGTTATAACAATACAGAAACATGGCTTAAATCCTAAAAAGAGTCCCTAGAAGATAGCATGAAACACAGTTTCCATAACTTCAAATAAGGAATGCTCTAGGTCGCTGATCAAATCTCTTAAAGTGCATACAATCTCACTACCATGCAAATAGAATTCCTAAAACACATTACTTTTGTAAGATAATATGATTACTGATGTTTCATATCCTGCAAAGGCAGTTCACTTGAAGATAAACTCTGCCGCAACGTAAACATCAGTATAAACAAAACCATACCTTCTGTGAACTGGTACTCTTCATGTGCCACATGTTAGCTGGTGATGAGATAATTCTGTGTGTGGAACCTTATACCTCCTGCCTTTGTATCCCTTATGAGTGAATCTACTACTGCTGCTTGACCTCTGGATTCTTTCATGATCTAGCTTGGGGTTCGACCGATCTGGATCAAATTACTGAACAACATATGCTTCTCGGAATCTTATATTTTGTATTAATAAAATTTGCCAAGATCTTTTTGTACCATGATTTCGTATTGGTGATTCATACCCTAATTTCGTTTATTATTGTTTTATATTACTTGCAGTTCAATCAGTATTAATGGACAAAAGTTGGATAAATAAGTCGAGATCCAGTGCCGAATATTTGAATGGAGTTCAGAATTTCGTTAAATTTGCTTCTGAGAAATCTGAAATGAATGGGAATATTTTTTGTCCATGTCAAAAATGTGTAAATTGTTATGCTATCGCTCCACAAATTGTTGAAGAACATTTGGTATGGAATGGTTTTCTAAAGGGTTATACAGAATGGATATTTCATGGAGAGTCTAAATTGTCGTCTTCATCTAACCAACCCTTAGTTATAGAACACACTGCTAGTATTGGATCTAGTAACACAGACAGAAATCCTGTTGTAGAAGATAATATGAGGGGCTTACTCAGAGATGCTCTTGAACATAATATTAGAAATTTAACAGATTTTAGTGGAGAGTAAGAAGGAGCTCCAATAGGTGATGAGCATACCGTTACTGAATCTATACATGTTGAGGAACCTATATACTCTGAAGATAACACAACTTGGTATCATAACTTGCTGAAAGATTGTGATAAAGAACTATATCCGGGTTGTAAGAATTTTACGAAGATTTCTTTTATGGTGCATTTATTTCATTTGAAATATTTGAATGGATGGTCTGGAAAGTCTTTTACTATGCTTCTTCAATTATTAAAAGATGCATTTTCAGAAGGTGTTATTTTACCGTTAACTTCTTATGAAGCCAAAAAACTAGTAAAAGACCTGAATCTTGGATATGAGAAGATTCATAGTTGTCCAAATGATTGTATTTTATATCGTGGTGATAATATTAATGAAGATTCGTGCCGAATATGTGGGTCTTCACGATGGAAAAAACAAAATGAAGACAGGCATGATTTGTCGAATGAAGTGGATGCTGCACAGTCTAAAAAAATTCTGGCTAAAGTTTTGAGGTATTTTCCTCTCATACCTAGATTGAAAAGGATGTATGCATCATCAAAGACGGCTTCCTTAATGAGATGGCATGATGAAGGACGTACAAGGGATGGAATGTTAAGACATCCAGCGGATAGTTTAGCATGGAAAGCATTTGATGATAGGCATCACGAATTTGCTTCTGATGTTCGCAAATTCTTATCAATATATGTTAGGATTATCAATACCAGGTAAGCTGTGCAAGGCAGAAATGAATCAAGCAAATTTAAATCTTCGTAGGTTATTGACAAAGTTAGTCCAGCATTCATAGATCTTTTAATAAGTAGAAAGAGAAAGTACCCTTGCTTTTGAATATTGGACTTATAATGAAAATTGTGTAAATATTGTAGAACTAGCTCAACACACACACAAACACACATGCAAATGTAAGGTTTCTTGTGCTATGGAAGCAGTATTATGATTTTTCACTTCTTTAAGTCATAGCCTTATGTAAAACTCCTTGGGCCACGGACCTGAAATCCCTCATTGAAAATATGCAAAGCTATGATGGAGGTAGCTTGACATCAAGAGTAGATGGCAAACAAGTATTGATAAAGAAGATAATCCGTATTCAGGGAATGTGCACTGCCTTCCAGATGTTAGAAAATCTATACAGCCTTATTACTACTAGTAAATGAGTCCCATTATTCATTCATCTTTTACTGCTATACACTTATATCCGTTGCTATGTATTAAATATGACAAGTGAAGGCATTTTTCTCTATCAAGAGTTGCTTCCATGCTGTGAAAATACTATTCAGATTTTACATTTGGATTCTGGAGGCGATTGGATTATTAGTGTGATATTCAAACTGTGCCAGGCGTTGAATTTTGCAACATAGTATGGCATGTAGGAAGCAATACATGTTACATGACCGGGTAGCTGAAATTGGTTTGGAGCTTGTGACTTATTTCATGCTATAGTTGTCTAAGAGCAATTCAGTAGGCAGGGATAGCATCAGATTTGGTTATGTTGTTCTGTGCATTTTTTTTCATGGATGTTTTTACTTTATGTGCATATCTTCGTAGTAATCTGGCTCGAAGTTTGAGCAGCCAGCAAGTTCATCTATAAATTGTCGTAAAGCATGGATTTGGATTGGGATTGCTGGTGCATCATCGAGGAGCTGCCATGAACTTAAAGAGTTACCTAGAAAACTTTAAAAATCCAGGCTGCGATTCTTGCTGCTACTTTGAAAGTGGTGTCATCACACTACTCCCAAATCATACCACTTTACCAGTAAGGCTACTCTGAATTTGGACTTGTATCTCCTATTATTAGTCTTCTTCTTGAAGATAAGTCAGCATTTATAAAGTTTGTCTACACTCAATCTGAAAAATAAATAAATATAAACAAGAAAGAGAACAGGGATTGTGATAATGGATTTGTGGGTGAACCACATGTTTTAGCAAATCTAATAGTTATGCTGCATCATATATAAACATTACTCACGCATAGATTGTTCAGAAACCCTGGTATATTATGTTTGTCCCAGACATATGTGCAATGAGTTCTGGTTTCATCGTATATTAGTTCTCCCACAAATCAACAGCTTTAAGTGTGTTTCCTATCTTCACCTCTAAATGTTTTTTGGCATCAGAAGAGCTAATATTTGGACCAGCTTAGATGATCATGTAGAAGTAATGTACTTTTAATATTTATTAATTGTGAGAGAATAAGGAGTTTGGTGCGGGAATACAATATAATTGAGAAGACTATCTTAAATATTCTCAATTCAGAAGAGGATGGTGGCAGTTATAAGAATATTAAAAGTAATGTACTTTTAATATTTAACTAATATTGATTCTTTTTTGTGCATTCTAGATTACAATATGCCGCGAGGAAAACGTTTTAGAAATATTGAGTTTCAGCACACATCCGTGGGATCTACTTTTGATCGTTCCCAGCAGCCCGATGAGCCCCATACTCAGTCCGGGTCCCAGTCTGAGCATGCCCCACCTGCTGATCGTCCAGACACGGATGATGTGGACGTCCTGGGTAATTTGATTTATAGTTTTTATATTAATTTCTCTTACAATCTAACTATTTTAAATCATTTACCTTTAATGGACTTGTTATTTTATAGATGGACTGAGGAGAGTGAGGAGAACACGAGGGCCCACTCGAGCACGGGACGTATGGAGCCTACCTGAGGATGAGAAGATTGTCGTCCATTGCAACGAACTGGGGCAGCCCATCAAGAATACTGCAAGCATTTTATCCACTTTTTTAGGATCAGTTGCGCGGAAGGGACAATTGTGTCCGCTCAACTATACGAAATGGAATGAAATGCTTCCTTCGTATAAGATTTAGCTTCTTAGAATTGTTGAGGTAAAGAATTGAAGTTGCTTACTATTTTCAATTATTTTTTGATTTAACATTGATATAACATTTTTGATTTTGATATAGACAAAGTTTGTCCTTCCTGCAAATAGCCATGATTGGGTGCTAAAGTCCATCAACCGCAAATGGAAAGAATATAAGGCAAAGCTAAAGGCGGATTGGAAGCACGAGAGCATGACTGAAGAGGAGGTGGCCCGTGTTTGTCCTCCAGATGTAATCTCTCATCAGTGGAGGGAGCTTGTCCACTACTGGTTTTCCGAGAGAGCACAGGTTGTGTATATTTTTTCAATACCTTAGATTGTATTTAATATTATTATAGATTAGAAATTTATACATTGTATAAATTACATTGTTTATTGTTTTTCGGGAAAGACATATTCCAATATTGGTAGAGCTGCTCGAGCATCGCAGACTGTTCCTCACACTTCAGGCTCCATGAGTTATGCGAGGCGTAGAGCTGAATTCGTAAGTTTTTTTGAAACTCTTTAAATTTATCTTAAATTATTCTATCATATAGCATGTATACTCGGAAAATATACTTTTTGTTGTAGGTGGATGATAATGGGAGGGAGCCTGGTAGGGTGGAGTTTTATAGGATGACTCACACCCACCGAGATGGCAACTTTGTCCGGAAAGAGTCAAGAGATATAGTTGTATGTATTCATCTTTGATTTGTGCTGTATTTTTTTTTGGTTCTATTATTCGCATACATTAATTTGATTTTTTTTTTTGAGAGATATAGGATAGGGCAACAAATCTTATTTCAGAGCGCGTCGGAGGGTCATCATCATCCGACGCGAACAATCATATTGAAGCTCAAGTGCTTACTGAATTGATGGGCCCAGAGCGTTATGGTCGAGTGCGGGGTTACGGCGTTGGAGTTACTCCCACTCAGTTGTCTTCAGTGGGCACATATATAAGAAATGCCAGAGAAGGTAGTAACACTGCAGAAGTTCGTCATCTTCAAGCAACTATTGAAGAGCTGAAGCAAAACCAAGCAAATTTGCAGTCTCAGCTTACGAATATTACATCCATGTTACAACGATTTCTACCTTCTCAGGTAATTAACTTTATTATATTTCAATACTTTACATATTATCAATTATGATATATGAGTTAATGTATCACATTATTCCTAACTTTTATGTTTTCTCTTTTTTTTTTTTTTTTGCAGATTCCTGATTCATCAAACGCTTGTAGACATGATGATGATGGAGCTGAATCCCGTCCCTGATGCATTCTAGATTATCTTTTATGAGTTTGATATGTATATGTTTCTTATTTTTCAGAGTACATTGTAATTTGCTTTTTCAGAGTACATTGTAATTTGTATGGCAGCTTTTCTGATACATGAGTTAAAAACATGGAGTTTTAATCAGATATATCAATATTCATATTTTGAATGATCTGAATATTTGTGTCAATGTATCAATGTAATACAGGTTCATATTGTTATAATATATGTTTTGTAATTTGTATTTTATAATACTGATTATTATTTTATTTTTTTTAAAAAAAGACAATTCCCGATGCTTTTAAGCGTCGGTAAAAAAGGTCGTGCTACCACCGGCAAAAAAAGGTCTAATTCCCGACGCTTCAAAAGCATCGGCAATTGAGCAATTTCCGACGCTTAAAAGCGTCGGGGAAAAGTTAATGCCGACGCTATACAAGCGTCGGTAAATCAGGAATTGCCGACGCAAAAAAGCGTCGGGGAAAACGCCCTGTCGGTTTATCGCCGATGCTATATAAGCGTCGGTAAATCCATGTTTTTGCCGACGCTTTACTCCAGCGTCGGCAAAAACTTTTGCCACACCGCTATATCCGACGCTTTGCCGGCGCTTGGCTTTGCGTCGGGGGTATTTTAGCCGACGCTAATTAGCGTCGCCAAAGCTCCACGAAAGCGTCGGGATAGGTCCTTTTTCCTGTAGTGTTTTATTCTAATTTTGGCTCAATAAATTTTAGCTAGCTTGACCTCTTGTCTAATATCTAAAAATAAAATTAACTATATGTTTAATCCAACCTACCATGAGGCTGACTTAACAAAGCATATTATGGACATTTTTTATTATGGAAATATGAGGATGTGTATATTGCTACATGATTATATATAGCATCCATGTACGTGTTGAAAGTAAATCCTAGGTTCTTCGGTGTTAAGCATGCGGATTTTTTTTTTTTTTAAAACCATGGCTGAACCTGATCGGGTTGCCTACGTACCCCTTCATAAGGGGGATCAAGCCATACGTAGTTCTTTTTAAGTTTTAAAACGCAGCGGAAAAATCGAATCAAACAATTTAATTCATGCATGCTTACAAGATCAAATCTAGAAATCAGCACCTTAAGAACACATAGGATTATGCCGGAATCGTTTAAACAATTATGCTAAAACTTTCATGCATGATTAACTATCAGATCTGAAACTTAAGAACTCTATTCCGATTAATCTCCGAATATCCATTGAATGGATTCTGGAGATATCTCCGTGAGGAGCCCCAAAAGAGGGTAAAACCTCGGGGAATCAGACCTAGATCTTGACACCATAATAAAAGATTAATGTAGGATTAATACCTTTTATGATGGATGAAACTTGTGGATCTGATCCTCGACTTCGCAGCCACGCACACGAATGGCCTCTACGAGAAGTCCACGCGAAGTTCCTGAAGAGATCCAATCCTGCGGAAGTGCTAGCTTGCGCAGAATTTCTTGAGGCTGAAATTTGATCTTCCAAACACTATCAACTTTTGATCCGCCTTCTTGGAAGAACTTGGAGGAAAGGTTTAAAGGGATTGAAGAGGACTTAGATCTGATCTAAAGACTCTTATCAGGGACCCCTAACACTAATGGCGCGGTGGACTTAGAGGAGGAAGAAGTCAGCTAGATTGAATGCAGAATTTTTCCATGCATGAACTAGGGTTCCTCTCTTTTCTTTTCCCTTTTTTCTTCTTCTTTTTCTCTCTTTTTTCCTTGAATTCGACCACCAGATGATGGAGGTCCTTTTAATGTTGCTCTCCTACCTAACTTCATGCCAACCATCCCATATTTGTGGAGGATTTTGTGGGGTTTTGAATTTTGAATTCAAAATTCAAGTTCATGTGCCATTACATGATGAAGCTTGATCTAATCTAAACCATTCATCATGTTGCCACTTCCCTCTTTCAATTTCGAAATTCCCATGCCCCTAATCAGATTAGAGGGTCACGTGGTGATTTTGTGGTGATTAAATTCGAAATTCAACCTTAATTAGAAGTGAGATAAAGATAAGGATGGCATATGTCATGAAGAGAGAGAATTTGATCTTATCCAATTCTTTTCATGAATTTATCTCTCCATTTCGACCCATCTAATGATGAAAGAGGTCCCTGATGTTGCCAAGTGTCCCATGGCACCATTAAATAAATTAAATTAATTTTTAATCATATTAAAAATTAATTTATGGCGCCATGCATGGATATGTGACAAGTGGATTTCAAGATCCGAATAGTTTCAGATCAAACCCATTTAATTTAATTAAATCCTAACAATTAGAATGATTCAATTACCATGGGTTGAACCTAATCCAATTAGGTCAATCCCTAATTAAGCACAAATTTAATCTAATTTAATTTGGTCAACCTAAGTCCTCTTGATTCAGACCTAATCCAATCAGGTCAAAAACCCTGATTGAGCCCAGAATTGAATCTAATTCAATTTGGCACATCCTTAGTCTAATTACTCAATCCAATTGAGTTCATTAGCAATCTAATTACTAATTAATCCTCCGATAATTACTTTAATTATTTTATAAGATAATTTGCCAATCGAATTGACCAAATTATCCCTGAATGATTCTTAATCATTCATCAGCCTTCTTGATCAATCAGGAATCTTCTATGCGTGTGACCTCATAGGTTCGAACCTAAGCCGGTAGTATAGGAACGACTTCCTACACTAATCGATGTGACCATCTAGCAATGGTACCCGACGTCCGAATAGGCCGAATATATGCGAAGCAAATATTCTGGAACCCTGAACTATGGTTACTGTATAATTCAATCCCTTTGACTCTTAATGCCAGGATGACTTAGAGCTCACTGTCAACCCTATAATTAGTACATCCATTATGTGATTAACTTTAGATATCCCGTGACTCTCACTGAGATTACCCTGGCCAAGGTTTTGCTAAATTAGTCACAAGACATTATCTCCTGTTTGCAGGAGGGGTCAATTCCATCTTGACTCACAACTGACTACGCAAGTACTTGACTGCACCCAGTGACCTTCCGTCACTGAATTAGAAATTCAGGTAGTCCGGTACCAAAGTACAGTGAGTTGCTTGCTAGTCACAGGTTGCGGTCTCAGGTCAGAGGGCCAAACTTATACCCATATCCACTCGGAACATCTCTCGACAGTAGAGCGTTCCGGAATTGGTCACGTTCAGTGAAATGTACTCCTACACTTCACCTGTATGGCATACCAATGTCTCCACACTCCTTGGTTAAGAGGACAACCAACGTATATGTCACACAACGACCTAATCTCGATAATGTTGTCGTCCTAATAACAACATATCATTTGGTCGCGAACAAGTTTAAGGACTCAAAGATAAATCCTCCTTTATCATAACATAAGTCCTAAAGACTTCATCATATAAGAGTTCATTTGAAGATGAAATGATGAATAATGCCAAATAATACTTTATTAATTTGTCAATTTATTTACAATATTCAATCATCAATATGCTGACGATTGACATTTAGGATACAATTCCCAACAACTCCCACTTAGCCTAAAGCCAATCGGCACAGTATCTAATACCCATCTTCGACTTGTGTTCGTTGAACTCTTTGATGCCGAGGACTTTGGTAAATGGGTCAGCCAGATTTTCTTTTGTGTCAATCTTCTGAAGATCAATATCACCTCGTTCTATAATCTCTCGAACCAGGTGATAACGTCGCAGAATATGCTTGGTCCGCTGATGTGCTTTAGGTTCCTTTGCCTGAGCTATGGCTCCAGTGTTATCACAAAATATAGGAACTGGACCATCAATGGAAGGTGCCACTCCCAGCTCGGTGATGAACTTGCGCAACCATACGGCTTCCTTGGCTGCATCAGATGCTGCAATGTATTCTGCTTCACATGTAGAATCTGCCACTGTATGCTGCTTGGAACTCTTCCAGCAGATGACCCCACCCTTAAGAGTGAAGATATATCCCGACACGCTCTTGCTATCATCTTGATCTGACTGAAAAATTGAATCGGTATATCCCTCAAGTTTTAAGTCAGAATCACCGTAGACAAGCCACTGATCTTTAGTATTTCTCAAATACTTAAGGATGGTTTTGACAACCTTCCAGTGGTTGCTACCTGGATCAGACTGGTATCTACTCACTACTCCTAGTGAGTATGCCACGTCTGGTCTAGTACATGTCATGGCATACATTATAGATCCCACTGCCGAAGCATATGGAATTCTATCCATAGTCTCTCTTTCTTGAGAGGTTGTCGGACAATCCCTTTTAGAGAGGTTAATTCCATGGCCCATTGGAAGATAGCCTTTCTTGGAATTAATCATACTGAACCTTTTCAGTATAGTATCAATGTATGTAGATTGGGATAATCCAAGCAATCTTCTAGATCTATCTCCATAGATCTTCATCCCTAGGATGTAAGATGCTTCTCCCAAATCCTTCATGGCAAATTGAGATGATAGCCAAACCTTTATTCCTTGTAATGCAGGAATGTCATTCCCGATTAAAGAATGTCATCCACATACAAAACAAGAAATATAATAACTGAACCATTTGCCCATTTATAAATGCAAGGTTCCTCTTCATTCTTAATGAAGCCATATGATTTGATCACCTTATCAAATCGTATGTTCCAACTCCGTGAAGCTTGCTTTAATCCATAAATGGATTTTTGAAGCTTGCACACCTTAGACTCATCTGCAGATATAAAACCTTCAGGTTGCATCATATACACCTCTTCTTCTAAATCTCCATTTAGAAAAGCAGTTTTAACATCCATCTGCCAGATTTCATAATCTAAGTGTGCTGCTATCGCAAGCATAATCCGAATGGATTTGAGCATTGCCACAGGAGAAAACGTCTCGTCATAGTCAATACCATAACGTTGACGATATCCCTTGGCAACCAGACGGGCTTTATAGGTCTCTACTTTTCCGTCTGTGCCCCGTTTTCTTTTGAAAATCCACTTACACCCTATGGGTTTAATCCCTTCGGGTGGGTCAACTAATGTCCATACATCATTGACCTTCATGGATTCCATTTCGGATTGCATGGCTCCAAGCCATGCATCAGAGTCATGCCTCTGCATAGCATCCATATAGGTGATCGGATCCTCATTGTTTTCATCAAGTTCGACAGGATCCCCGTCCTGGACCAAGAAACCGTAGTATCTGTCCGGCGGACGTGGTACTCTACCTGATCGCCTTAATGGTGCATCTAAGATGGGTTCTGGATCTGATCTAATCAAATCTGACTCAACTAGTTCAGTAGATGGTGTCGGATCTTCTACATGTTGAACTTCCCTAAGCTCAACATTAGAGCTTTTAGTTCCTTCACTAAGGAATTCTTTCTCTAAGAAAACTGCTCTATTGCTTACGAATAACTTTTGTTCTTCAGCAAAGTAGAAGTAATATCCTTTAGTTTCTTTAGGATAACCAACAAAGAAACATTTGTCAGACTTGGGTTCAAGTTTGTCTGTCTTCAAACGTTTGACATATGCTGGACACCCCCAAACCCTAAGGTGAGACAGCATTGGCTTACGTCCAGTCCACATCTCATGTGGTGTTTTATTTACAGACTTACTTGGAACCTTATTTAGAATGTAGCAGGCTGACTCAAGTGCATATCCCCAAAAGGATATGGGCAGACTTGCAAACCCCATCATGGATCGAACCATGTCTAACAGAGTTCGATTTCTTCTTTCTGATACACCGTTATACTGTGGTGTACCAGGAGGAGTCCATTGGGAGAGAATCCCATTCTCTCCTAAATATGTCAAAAACTCATTGGAAAGGTATTCGCCTCCTCGATCTGATCGAAGAGTTTTAATACTCTTTCCAGTTTGTTTTTCTACTTCATTACGATACAATTTGAACATTTCAAATGCTTCAGATTTATGTCTCATTAAATAGACATAACCATACCTAGAAAGGTCGTCTGTAAACGTAATGAAATATGAATACCCACCTCTAGCATCTGTGCTTATTGGCCCACATACATCAGAATGTACAAGGGTCAATAAATCACTGGCTCGTTCACCTTTTCCGGTAAAAGGTGATTTGGTCATCTTACCAAGAAGACATGACTCACAGGTTGTCAATGATTCACAATCATTAACATTGAGGATTCCCTCTTTACTTAACCTGTTCATCCTGTTGTTGTTAATATGACCTAGCCTATGATGCCAAAGGTAGACATCCGTGACATTATCTATTCTAGGACGCTTACTTGACGTGTACATTACATTAACAGGTTGTGATAACAAGTAGATGCCATTGCTCAATTGTCCATTCATTACAGTAACACCATTCATAATGATATCACAAGAATATTTCTTTATTGAAATTTCATAACCGTTCATGGCCAAAAGGCCTACGGAAATTACATTCAATAAGAATGCAGGACAATAGTGACAATCACTCAAGACAACTACATGAGAATTGAAAACAAGTTTGAGATTTCCTAAAGCTAGAACTGGAACAGATCTTCCATCTCCAACATTCAGGAATCTCTCGCTGTTTTCAAATCTCTTATTGACCTGAAGTCCTTGCAATGAATTGCATATATTAAACGGACTTCCAGTATCTAATACCCAGGTTGAATTATCACATATAGAGAAATTACAAGGTGTTATCATATAAATACCTTGATCAGCAACTGATTGCCCTTTTCTCTTGCTTAGCCTGTTCGGGTCAAGTGAGGTAAGGTACTGAGGACAATTCCTCTTCCAATGCCCCTGCTTCTTACAATAGAAGCATTCTGCCTGACTTTGGTCATCCTTAATCCTTTTGGTCTGACTATGCTGAGTTTTCAGCTTTCTATACCAATTATTGAAGTTGGGACTAGTCAACTTGTCATTATCCAATAATGAGCGAAGTGACAAACTTGTGGCCATTTCTATATAAAAGAAAATTTGGCTATTAGTATATGAATTGACTAAACACAGTAGACTTGGACTTTAGTCTAAAGATACTCCCACTATTTTATACAAATTGGTAGCCTCTACCTCCAATTCGAAAAATTACTCCTAATTCTTTAGTGGGCACTAGAACCCAATAGATCGCATATAGGCCCGAGTGTGGCTCGGCTAACCCATATGCACCTATTGGTAGGTTCTAAACCAGTTGCTTCACCAAGCAACTTCTAGTGATAATTTTGCCCTAGGTTCTTCGGCAGGCGTGTGGCGCCTCCACCGAATACCCTAGTCAGGTCCAACCATTAAATGATAGGGTTAAGTCTAATCAACTAATAGACGACCAAGCCCGAGTGTGGCTCGGCTCACCTGACCGCCTATTGAAGGTACACTTAACTCATCATATATTGAATGACAATTCCAATGCTTGATAAGTACCAGGCGTGTCGCGCCTCCAATAATTATCAAAACATTGGACCCATTATCACCCAACTTAATGGGAGGCTATGACCTAGTTATCCCCATAACCATTTCATTTTAAGGACCTAATAATTTTAGAGGATTTCATAATTAGGATAGATGAGAAGATCCGGTTAGTCTAATTTCTCCCACTGACTTCACCAAATCAGATTAGACTCAAACCGGTTAAGGAGACACCTAAATCAGTCAAACTGATTTTCCTTATAGGCATGGGCTAACTCGAATCATTAAGTGATCCAATCAAAATGTGATTGACCATGTCGGCCAGGTAAGTGAGATCGGTGGAAGGGATATGCCATTAACTCGGCAAAGACGAATCAGTGCGAGTAGCTCCCAATTAAAAACCACCGGTCAAAACTGCCAAACTTACCTTAGACACCGACTGGTTAATCAATTTCGATTTGATTACTCAAATGACTCGGGCTACACCTCTGAGCCTAAATCAAGTTCCATCTTGGTCTAATCAAAGACATGGACTTGATCCATCTACAACTATTGTAAATTGATCTAGAATTTTCTTGACCTAATCTAGTTACTACTTAATTAGATTTGATCAATTAATTCTATTTGTCCATGTATGATTCTAACCTTAGGTCTAACCCAATCCTAGGAACTTGATTCAAGCTAACCCATATGCCCAAAGAATTATGCAATGTCAATTAATTGAGTTACAATTCTATTTCATAACACTTAATTCTCAATTAAGTTTAGACTTATGAAAGTTTTGATCATTGCATATTTCTTTTTAATTACATATTAATTACAATCTTTCAGTTCTTAAAACATATTTTCAGATCTGAGTTTTTGTAATTAATCACATGTAATCAGATTAAATTCATGTTTAAGTCATTATATTTAATGTTCATGCATCACATATACATAACAACATGAATTAATACAAACAACATACATCTTATGTATTTGTTTTTTCACTTTTATTTTCAGATCTGATTTGTTCATTAAAATCAGAGATCATATGAATCATAAATTTTATTTAGATCTAATCTAAACAATATTATGATTTCAGATTTATTTATGTTACAAATCTTAACACAAACATGCATCATATGCATTCAAAATTTCAGATCTAGTTAATCATGCATAATCAGCAATTAAATCAATCATAAAAATACTTTAGATCTAATCTAAGCATGCTCATGATTTAAGATTTAATTACAAGAATTAAAACAAAAAAGTTTAAACATGAACCTGGCTCTGATACCACTGAAAGTAAATCCTAGGTTCTTCGGTGTTAAGCATGCGGATTTTTTTTTTTTTTAAAACCATGGCTGAACCTGATCGGGTTGCCTACGTACCCCTTCATAAGGGGGATCAAGCCATACGTAGTTCTTTTTAAGTTTTAAAACGCAGCGAAAAAATCGAATCAAACAATTTAATTCATGCATGCTTACAAGATCAAATCTAGAAATCAGCACCTTAAGAACACATAGGATTATGCCGGAATCGTTTAAACAATTATGCTAAAACTTTCATGCATGATTAACTATCAGATCTGAAACTTAAGAACTCTATTCCGATTAATCTCCGAATATCCATTGAATGGATTCTGGAGATATCTCCGTGAGGAGCCCCAAAAGAGGGTAAAACCTCGGGGAATCAAACCTAGATCTTGACACCATAATAAAAGATTAATGTAGGATTAATACCTTTTATGATGGATGAAACTTGTGGATCTGATCCTCGACTTCGCAGCCATGCACACGAATGGCCTCTACGAGAAGTCCACGCGAAGTTCCTGAAGAGATCCAATCCTGCGGAAGTGCTAGCTTGCGCAGAATTTCTTGAGGCTGAAATTTGATCTTCCAAACACTATCAACTTTTGATCCGCCTTCTTGGAAGAACTTGGAGGAAAGGTTTAAAGGGATTGAAGAGGACTTAGATCTGATCTAAAGACTCTTATCAGGGACCCCTAACACTAATGGCGCGGTGGACTTAGAGGAGGAAGAAGTCAGCTAGATTGAATGCAGAATTTTTCCATGCATGAACTAGGGTTCCTCTCTTTTCTTTTCCCTTTTTTCTTCTTCTTTTTCTCTCTTTTTTCCTTGAATTCGACCACCAGATGATGGAGGTCCTTTTAATGTTGCTCTCCTACCTAACTTCATGCCAACCATCCCATATTTGTGGAGGATTTTGTGGGGTTTTGAATTTTGAATTCAAAATTCAAGTTCATGTGCCATTACATGATGAAGCTTGATCTAATCTAAACCATTCATCATGTTGCCACTTCCCTCTTTCAATTTCGAAATTCCCATGCCCCTAATCAGATTAGAGGGTCACGTGGTGATTTTGTGGTGATTAAATTCGAAATTCAACCTTAATTAGAAGTTAGATAAAGATAAGGATGGCATATGTCATGAAGAGAGAGAATTTGATCTTATCCAATTCTTTTCATGAATTTATCTCTCCATTTCGACCCATCTAATGATGAAAGAGGTCCCTGATGTTGCCAAGTGTCCCATGGCACCATTAAATAAATTAAATTAATTTTTAATCATATTAAAAATCAATTTATGGCGCCATGCATGGATATGTGACAAGTGGATTTCAAGATCCGAATAGTTTCAGATCAAACCCATTTAATTTAATTAAATCCTAACAATTAGAATGATTCAATTACCATGGGTTGAACCTAATCCAATTAGGTCAATCCCTAATTAAGCACAAATTTAATCTAATTTAATTTGGTCAACCTAAGTCCTCTTGATTCAGACCTAATCCAATCAGGTCAAAAACCCTGATTGAGCCCAGAATTGAATCTAATTCAATTTGGCTCATCCTTAGTCTAATTACTCAATCCAATTGAGTTCATTAGCAATCTAATTGCTAATTAATCCTCCGATAATTACTTTAATTATTTTATAAGATAATTTGCCAATCGAATTGACCAAATTACCCCCAAATGATTCTTAATCATTCATCAGCCTTCTTGATCAATCAGGAATCTTCTATGCGTGTGACCTCATAGGTTCGAACCTAAGTCGGTAGTATAGGAACGACTTCCTACACTAATCGATGTGACCATCTAGCAATGGTACCCGACGTCCGAATAGGCCGAATATATGCGAAGCAAATATTCTGGAACCCTGAACTATGGTTACTGTATAATTTAATTCCTTTGACTCTTAATGCCAGGATGACTTAGAGCTCCCTGTCAACCCTATAATTAGTACATCCATTATGTGATTAACTTTAGATATCCCGTGACTCTCACTGAGATTACCCTGGCCAAGGTTTTGCTAAATTAGTCACAAGACATTATCTCCTGTTTGCAGGAGGGGTCAATTCCATCTTGACTCACAACTGACTACGCAAGTACTTGACTGCACCCAGTGACCTTCCGTCACTGAATTAGAAATTCAGGTAGTCCGGTACCAAAGTACAGTGAGTTGCTTGCTAGTCACAGGTTGTGGTCTCAGGTCAGAGGGCCAAACTTATACCCATATCCACTCGGAACATCTCTCGACAGTAGAGCGTTCCGGAATTGGTCACGTTCAGTGAAATGTACTCCTACACTTCACCTGTATGGCATACCAGTGTCTCCACACTCCTTGGTTAAGAGGACAACCAACGTATATGTCACACAACGACCTAATCTCGATAATGTTGTCGTCCTAGTAACAACATATCATTTGGTCGCGAACAAGTTTAAGGACTCAAAGATAAATCCTCCTTTATCATAACATAAGTCCTAAAGACTTCATCATATAAGAGTTCATTTGAAGATGAAATGATGAATAATGCCAAATAATACTTTATTAATTTGTCAATTTATTTACAATATTCAATCATCAATATGCTGACGATTGACATTTAGGATACAATTCCCAACACGTGTTTTTGTTCTTCTAATTATTTAACAAAATCTTAGGATCTTCTATCAAGTTTCCTAAAGTATACTCAACCAATTATTTATAATCGTATAATAATATTATGTATTCTACTTTTGTTTGTTGGAAAGAAAAATTTGAAGGTTATTTACTGATTGATAATTTTCAATTATACTTGCTTTCCCCTTCTATATCCACCTTGGATGCTTTTTTGCTTTTGTAGTGTTATTCAAAAGCAAAGCACCACTTACAAAACTAAAAGCAACTTTTACTAATTTTATTAATTTAACGTATGGTTTAAGCCATAATCTCATCTATATATATCGTTTGTGCATCAAACATGTTGAACCAAGCTAAAAGCTGTTGAGAGCTTAGGGCTACTCTCGACCTTTCGATCGAACCAAACTCATAAAATGTCGAGTCTACCTTTAGTCAAGAATCCTATCCATTGCAGTCGAAGACTTGAAGCATTTGTGAGCTTGGAAACTGTTCAAAGGTTTAAATATACCTTGATGAAAACAAATCAAAATTTCTTAATATGCCAGAAAGAAGCTTGGGATGTGTGTCAGACGATCTTCTTCTAAGCTTTCACTATTATGGCAAGATATTACCAAGTAGCTTGATGCCTTGTGGAATTGTATTGCTTTCAAATTGAGCAAGGGAAAAAACATTCATTTCTGGAAGGATGGATCGACTCCATATCTTTGTCACCATTGTTCAAGGAGCTGTTCCAAAAAGCCACTAAAAGGAACACCATAGTTGGATCACAATGGATTTTTTTTTTGATAACAAAGGAGATGGGTAAAGTAGCCACCCAACTTTTGTTGAAGAGCAAAAATAATTACAGAAGAAGAAAAGAAAGAGTTACAGCAGCTAACAGAGATTAGAGTAGAGCAAGGCAATATGACAGAAACAAAACCGGTTGTAGAAATAAAAAAGTAGAGGAAAACCAAAAGAAACAAATGATGCAACTTCAACTCAGCAAAAGAACCAGCTTGCAGTCTCACATTGAGTAATCCATTTGCTCGGGTACCAGCAAAGTCAAGCTCCATTTAACAAGATAGATAATCTTCTTATTTTGTGCATATTTCTACATGCTCATTAAGCAACTTCGCGCTATAGAGGTATCAAAATGGAAGATTAAGCTTTGGGGTCTTCTTTCTCTAGATGAGACAAGACAAGTGTCCATTAGATACTACAGGAATAAGTGGAATTGCCGACGCTAGATAGAAGCGTCGGCAATTTGGCTACCACGCCTAAGCTTTCCAATACTTTTTGAAGCATCGAAATATTAAGGGCTTTGCTGATGCTTTGTTTAGCATTGCCGGAAGCCATTAATTACTGATGCTTATAAGTGTCGGAGGGCCTAATTACCGATTCTTATAAGCGTTGGCGGAAGCCAAAACCCAACAACACTTATAAGCATCGTCGGACTCCATTTAACAAACCTATCTCGACCGGCCCCTCCATCCGCCCCAAATCCCTAACCTACACCGACCGGCCCCCTCCTCAACCCCTTTCACCGCATCTCAGCCTGAAATCCTTGCTGCCTAATCGATCGCTGCTGATCGAGCACCGCCTCCGCCTCTCTTTGCGCTGGTCTCCTTATCCTCCTCCTCTCCATTGGCCTTCTCTTCTTGGCCAACTTCCTCCTCCTATTCGTACCCACCGCCAATCCGCGGTGTTAGTGGCAGAAGCTCCGGCCGACTGTCCTCCTCAGCCGATTGCAGATCCCGACCATCCTACCTCCATGTGCAACTCCCATGTCCAATAAAAAATATTTTCTTCTCCAATTCAACAAAGATTTAATTAGAGAGCGAAAGATTATGATAGGATTTACTATTAAATATTTATGGTGTGGAGGCAAGTTTAGAGATGGTGTGGAGATGTTTGGGATGGAAATGTCCTCAGATATGTTTCTCCAGAGTGGTCTAAAAAAAAATTATTTTCTTACTAGCTAGCATAATTAATTCATCCTCATGAATCAGATTTAGGTCTGTCAACTTGAATATATTAACACCAAGAAAATTTGCATTGAGATAATGTATTGAAGCTTGGCATAATGTATTGATATGTCCTAATATTGTTGAACTCCCTACCGGAAGGTTTTTATGTTCTCCACATTTAGAGGTGCCAAAAATGATTGTTGTACTACAAGCATCTGGTCAGAGCTCTTGATTAGTGATCATATGTGAAGTTATACATGTGATTCTTATCCTAATTAATTCTCAATGTGTACTAGCTCAACCTGAGATAGAGTTTTTTCTAGAACCATCCTATATTATCATTTTGCTAGATTGGTTTTACTTTTTTTGTATATGTTGATTTTGCTAGATTGCTTCAGACAACTTTTTACTTAGTGTCTCATTTCATTTATCTTTTGCAGATAAGTTGCAAGTCAATCATTAGTCTAATATAATGGACAAAAATTGGTTAAACAAGTCGAGCTCCAGCAAAGAATATTTGAATAGTGTTTAAAATTTTATTAAAATTTAATATGAATGAAAAGATTTTATATCCATGTCGAAAATATGTAAATTGTCTTCTCTCACTCTAAAAATGACGCAGAACGGAGGTGGGTGCCATTGAAATTTTGGTGGATGATGGCTGAAATTGGTTGGACCCATAGAGTTTAAAATTTTGAGAAATCTAATATGAATGAAAAGATTTCATATCCATGTCGAAAATATGTAAATTGTTCTTCTCTCACTCTAAAAATGATGTAGAACGGAGGTGGGTGCATTGAAATTTTGGTGGATGATGGCTGAAATTGGTTGAACCCAAAGCTAATTTGGGTTAGAACGTGGGAGGAAGAGATTAGGCCTACGATTTAGATCAAAAACCTAAAGGACTTTGTGATGATTAGAGCATCAAAGGATTAGGGCTATTGCATGAAGAAGATGGGCGGATGGAAGAAGGATCCATGTAAGGTACTGTGGTTTGGGTAGTATATGATAACTATAGGCTGAATAGAAGAATCCCACCTCTATCCTAAATCCAATGATTTTCCGATATCTCATCGAGGAGGAAAGAAATATTTGAAGTCTCACCAAAGAAAGAAGAAGAAGCCTCTCGCCTCTAGATCACAAGAGCAATTGAAAACTAAAATTAATTCTCTAATTCAGTGCTTTATTCTTCATACCTCCTCTATTTATAAAGTAAGAGGTTGGGATAAACATGGACTCTTATCAATGCAGAATTTAAAAGAAATCAAATCCTACCTAAACAAGGACTCCTAATTTTTTTGGACTCTCCAAACATTGACCAATTCAACCACAAGACTCCTACTTTTATTGGACTCTTCATGCTGCATGGACTAGAGTCCAAGTCGGCTAGGACTCCTTTCCACACACCATGGAACACAAATAAAAGGACTCCAAACTCATAAGGACTTCTCCAACATGCCTCATCGCAAAATAGACTAGACTCAAACCAATCTAGGACTCCTAGGATAACTCAACTTTGACCAAGTCAAAGTCTATGTCGAGTTTGGATCCTTGCTTGGGTGTGCCTGAAAACATATTGGGTTCATGATTTCCAGCATTTAAGAGTCTATTTTATTATTGACGTAGTTGGGGTGGAAAGATTACTAAATTTTTGGTGGATAATGGCTGAAATTGGTTGGACCCAAAGCTAATTTAGGTTAGGACGTGGGAGGAAGGGATTAGGCCTATGATTTATATTTGAAACCAAAAGGACTTTGTGGTGATTAGGACATCAAAGGATTAGGGCTATTGCGTGAAGAAGGTGGGCGGATGGAAGAAGGATCAATGAAAGGTGTTGCAGTTTGGGTAGTATATGATAACTATAGGCTGAGTAGAAGAGTCTCGCCTCTATCCTAAATCTAATGATTTTTCGGCATCTCACTGAGGAAGAAAGAAACCTTTGGAATCTCACCAAAGGAGGAAGAAAAAAGCCTTTTGCCTCTTAATCTCAAGAACATTTGAAAACCAAAATTAATTCTGCCTTTGATCTTCAATGTCTACCTTTTAAATAGATAAGGCATTGGAGCAAAATAAAAAACTCATTATATGACTCAAACTCAGATTTAGGTTCATGACTAAATTCAACTACTAGGGACTCAATAGGACTCCTAACCAAAGTAGGATTTGATCAAGTCAAAAGACTCCACACGCCAAGAAAAATCTTCATGGAGTCTTCATGCCTAGAGAAGTAATCTCCAAGGGCTCCACACCAAGGAAACATGCCCTCTCAGACTCCCAACCATTGGATGATCTTCATGCGTTGGATGATTCACGTCTTCAAGGGATTTCATGTCAAGGCTTCATGCTATATTCCCTTCACGTGATGAGAATCCTTCTTCAAGTAGAACTCCTCAAAGGGATGCCAAATTATGAAGATGTTGATCCCTAAAAATCAACAAGATGAGGATCCCTAAAAATGAGTAAGGGTTGATCATCACACGTGCAGATTTTCTAGTGAAAGGAGGGGTCCTTCTTGCGCCAAGGCTTCTCTTCAAAAATTCTTCATGCCATCTGATTGCCACTTGGCACTCAATTACATGAACCCAATCATCAAACACAAATCAGCAAACTACAAATCCAAAATAAGAACTCAAATAAATCCAAAATAAAAGGACTCAATGTGATCTAATAGACCCAAATAAAATAGACTCAATCTAATGTAATTAAATGCTGGAAATCATGAATCCAATGTGTTTTCGGGTACACCCAAGCAAGGATCCAAACTCGACGTACGTCCATCATGACTCGGGCTCGTGCTCCTGCATCAAAAAACTATTGAAGAACATTTGGTGTGAAATAGTTTTCTAAAGAGTTATACTGAATAGGTATTTCAGGTGAGTCCATATTGTCGTTTTCACGTAACCAACCCTTCTATATATATATTACACCTCTAGTTTTAGATCCAGTAATACGGAAAAAAATTCGACCTATAGGAGAAGATGATATAAAGAGCTTACTCAGAGATGCTCTTGGACATAGTATTGAAAATTTAACAGATTTCAGTGGAGGAGAAGAAACAACTACAATAGGTAATGAGCATATAGTTTTGAATGAAGTGGATGTTGAGGAATCTATACATTCTGATTACACAACTCGGTATCATAACTTGGTGAAAGATTGTGATCAAGAACTATATATGGATTGTAAGAATTTTACGAAAATTTTTTTTCTTGTGTATTTATTCCATATGAAATATTTGAATGGGTAGTCTAGCAAACCTTTCACTATGCTGCTTTAATTATTAAAGGATGCAGTTCTGGAGGGTGTCATTTTGTCATCATCTTCTTAAAAACCAAAAAACTAGTAAAAGAATTGGATCTTGGATATGAGAAGATATACAGTTGTCCAAATGACAATATTTTATACTATAGTGAAAATATTAACCAAGAGTCATGCTGAATATGTGGATCTTTACGATGAAAAAAATATAAAGAAGATGAGTATGATTTATTGAATGAAGTGGATGCTGCACAGACTAAAAAAAAATTGGCTAAAGTTTTAAGATTTTTCTCTCATACTTAGATTGAAAAGGATGTATGTATCATCGAAGACAGCTTCCTCGATGAGATGGCATGACGAAGGTTATACAAAGAATGGAATAATAAGATACCCAGCGGATAGTTTAGCATGGAAAGCATTTGATGATAGGTATTACGAATTTGCTTCTGATGTTAGAAGCATTAGGTTGGGTTTAGCTACTGATGAGTTTAATCCATTCCGAACGATAAGTTCTATATACAACACTTGACCGGTTGTTCTGATTCTATATAATTTGCCATCATGGTTTAGCTCAGCTTGACCAGATTTATCTATGTTGCATAGATTTGCCCCTCCTTTGGTAAATAGCTATATCTATTTGAATATTTTACATAATTATTATGTATGTTTGTATGAGCTTAATGATTTTCATATTCTTAACTTCTAAAGTTTCTATATTTTTCTTGTAAGTTTCTAATATTTCATCTACTCGTAGAGATGATGATGATAATGATGCCATCGACCCCTGATAACTCATAGACTATTTATTTAGTTCTATATGTATATTTTTTATATTTTCAAAACATATTGTCGTAAATGTAATTATATTTGACGATATGAATATTCCGAATGATCCGTTTGGTTATGACATGTGACTTTTGTTACTAACGTATTTGGTAATTGTATACAGAAATTTATTTTTTTTTAAATAATTTTTTTTAAGGCCGACGCTTTTAAGCGTCGATGGAAGCCACGGCGGAAGCCAAAACCCGACGCTTTAAAGCGTCGGCAAAGTGTCGATAATTGCCGATGCTTTTCCAATACATCGGCAATTAAAATTTTGATGCTTACACTGCCGATGCTTTAGAAAGCATTAGCAATAAAAATACTGACACTTGTAAGCGTCTATATATAAATAAAAAAGCATCAAGAATTTTCCTTTTTGCTGCAGTGAGACCATCTGGAATTGCTGATGTATGCTGTTGAGTCTTACTATAAATTCATTATTAATGGTGGAACCCTCTGCTCGTACTACAATCCAATTTGGATGGCCATGGTAATCGGAGAAGGCAAGGCTTTTGTCTGGTTGGCTTTGACGAATAGACGTAATACAGGCGGAATTATTGCAAGAAAATGTTAGGCGATTAGTACCTAATGTCTCTTGTGGAGTGCGAGGATTGAAACCTCATCCCTTTCGCAAGAAACATTTAATTCTCTCTAGTTATATCGCAAGCTGAAAGGGTGGCCTCCGAATCTTCATATCCTTTGGACCACTTGGAGACAAGAAAATCCACATATATCTAACAGAAGATATGCTGGTGCTCGTGTTTTGTTGGCAAATTTTACATGAAAAGAACTCTCGTATTTTCCTTGGAGGGTATTCCTTGGTGCATGCGGTGCTATGCAAAACTCTTCACACCTTCAAGCTCTGGAACGATCAATGCCCAGGTAAAACACTAGAGAAACTCATGTTTACCCTTTTCCCCTCAAGGCTCTCTCCTTATTGATCTTTGTTGTACCCTTCTCTCTTTCTTGATGTACTTGCTCTCATGTACCCTCCTTCTAACATTTCCTTCAATAATTATTCCCCAATTTAGCTAATTTTCACTTCCTCCATTGCTCCTCAAAAAAAAAAAAAAAAAAAAAAAAAAAAAAAAAAAAAAAGGGGCTCGAAACCATTTATTTTAATTAAAATATATTAGGAATTTTGACACAGTGTGTTTTGTTTGACTGCCATTTTTGATTGCTCGAGTATTCGGCTCAAGTACTTCCGTTCCAAGCGCTGAAAAGATAGTATAATAAAACGCCCAAAGATGAAAGCTTCAGAAACCAGCTAAAACTATCGCTGGACTCCGTGCTTTCCAGGAAATCATAATCTCGTCTCCTGTTCAGCTTGTTAGGTTCTGTCTGACACTAGCTAGTACCAGAAAAATGAACAGGGATAAGTACCCTTGTTTTTTTTTTTGGTTTTTTTATAAATATTCTTTTAAAAATATAAATTTGTGTAAATACCTTCTTAAATTTATATTTATTCCTGTACTTTCATAAAATACTTTTTTTGCATAAATGCCTCTAATATAACGGTTCTTCTAACACCGTTAATAAAAACTATATTTATTTTATTAAAAATAAAATAAAATTTTGAAATTATTTTTTTGTTCTTCATCGCGATCACTTTATAAATGTTTTTTTTTGCATATCTATCCATTAAAGATATTTTAGTTATTTGAATTTGAAACAATTAATTTTTTAATGGCTTTAAATAGCGTGGGTATATATACAAAAATAAAGATTAAAAAAATAGAACAATAAAATAAGTATTTTACGAGAGTATTTATGTAAAATTTGATATTTAGGAGGATATTTATATAAAAATTTTTTTTTTCTCTGTTGAATTCTAACGGTCATAACCGTTTCTCAAAAGTAATAAAATGTCATTTTTCATTTCACATATTTGATTTTGAATTGGTTCCATGTATTTAACCACATAGAAAGTTTGATCTTAACGTATAAAACATTTGATATCCTTTTCATAAGAAAAGTTCAATAGCAATTTACCAACAAACATTTAGCAATACATCGTAATATCATTTTAGGAATCGATTTGCACAAAGAAAAGAAGAAGAAAAATAAAGATGAGACAGATAAAGAGAAGAGAGAGCATAGTTAATAAAAACCCTTATCTTCATATCTTCAGTTATCCCTTCTGACTTAATCAAAAAAAGTTTTCTCCACTTATTTTTCCATACAGAGGACATGCATCAACACTCGGGGAGAAACTACCCCCCCTCCACACTTAAGAAACGCATGCATCACAAACTCCATAGGCCCCATCACCGCCGCTGCCGAAACTGGGAGCACCGATGAACACATGCCTTCCCCGGCTCCGACGACGCTTTCGAGAGACCTCAGGATCATCCACACAAGTAAATATGATCCAAGATATGATGGCGAGCCACATGACGATCAAGCAGTACAGGGCTTCACCTCCAAAGCCATCACTCCACGTAGCTTCCATGCCAATAGCTTGAAGCTTGTTTCTCCTTCCTTTAGCTATAAAACCGAGGAAACAAAGATGCTGTTTTTGTGGTCAGCCTTCTTGGACTTGCTTGCAGTGGTCACTCTTTGTGCATTATAAAGCGACGTCCAAGGCAAGTTCGCATGGCGTGTTGACCGGTAGAGCTTTGCGGTTGAGAGAAGGGCTCTGGTTGCCTCTTTCGTGCGGAAGAGTGATTGAATCTTCTTTCGTCACGTCAACCATTGAATCGCATCTCGTACATATCGCAAAGCTCTCCGAGTTTTCTTCCACTTTTCTGCGCAGATCTCGAAGTAGCTATTTTGAGATCCAATGGTTTAGATCGCGAAAGAAGGTGAATCGTTCTCTCGCGCGAAGGATACAACCTGAACCCCAAAAGAAAAAGGAAGCGTTTGCTTAGGAGCAAAGAGGTCTGTTGCCCCGTAATGATGTTTGGTACGCTTGCACCACAAGTGATGATTTGGACCATTGAGTAAATCTTTTGGATAAAAATGATGATTTGTTTCTTGATTAGCGCTCAGGCAATAAAAAATGCCAAGCAAAAATGTTAGATGGGCGTGTATAACTTTTTCACTACGACCAATACCTGACGCTACAAGCTGTCAGTGAAAGAGCCTGCAAAAAATGTTACTGTGTTTTTTTTTTTGGGTATAGTGTTGCACTGCTGCGTGTCTGTTAAAAAACAAAGGGCTCGACCAGGTCTCTGCTCTCCGGGTAGAAAGGATTCTACTAAATTCTAAAAGATAATTTGATTGCTTGTCCTTCAAGGAGAAGTTTGTAGCAAAAAAATATATAAAAAAGGAGAAGTTGTTACATCGTTGGAGGAACATCTTTGATACATGCAGCATAAGGATGTCTTTTGTCCTTGTCAACCTAACTAATTAGCTTTTAAGTAAAGTTATCAAACCATTGATTATTATAACTAAATCATTTTAAGGCCTCCTTTTAATTTCCTACAACAAATGAGAACTTTGGAAGATGGATTTATGTTATGGTGGGACTTGGGAGCAACTTTGTACTTTCCCCCCCTTTTTTTGGGTGAGAAAAATTAGTCTCCACCTAATCTATTGACAGAAATGTTAGCCCCAAGTGAGATAATAAGGGGCAAACATTTCATTAAATTGGATAGAAGCGGATATTGAGTTAGATTTACGGTGATGAGGAAATATTAAACAACTCCCTTGCACGACTGTGTAGTATGGAACCCCTATCATATTCCTACTTTTAGATTGCTAGCCTTAAATTTTATCGTTGCTAATCCTTGAACGAATTGGACACCTCCAGTTGAATACTTGAATCATTCAATGACATACAACAGAAAGCTCGAAAACATTTTCATTGTCATTTATCTGAAAATAACATCAAATTTTGTTTCATCCGCCGAGGGTCATATGGTCACACTGCTGATGAGTCGTTGCAAGTAGCAGCACGGGATGGCTAACAAGCAGAAGACGTTGAACATAACATCTTTGTTAAATGTTTCATGTGTTTATGAGGTTCGTCAATTTAGATTGGAAGCAGACGATGGTGTTAGCTATCAGAAGCATTTGTGTTTGCACCTCTCCCTTATTTATGGTGTGCATTAAGAAATCAAAAAGACGCTTGGGCATGGTATATTGGATACTGTCATAGTTAGCTCTTTTTGATAAGAGATGCCTCCCTCTCTATTTATTTATTTATTTATTTATTTATTTATTTGATGAAGAGGGAGATCCAGCTTTCATTAGAAAAGAGGAGTTTACAGAAACTATTTATAAAAGATTTGTAAGTTAGAAAAGTACAAAAAGAGTAATAAAAATCTTTTACAAAAGATAGCAGTTTGAAGAATCTTTGTATCTTCAATATGTAACTATATAAGCTCTTTATCCTAATATAAGTTAGCCTTTTTCTAAATAAGATAAATCAACACCTCTCAACTTGCGGCGCTAATGTTGCGAGGTTATTCCAAAGTTTGAGATGAGGATCTAGCAGTTTCTCTGAATACAGATGAAAAAAGTTGATAAGATTTTCTACAAAACATAATAGATAGAACTTGGCTTCTTTAAAAAAATTCAAACATTTTACTCCTTCCATATTTTCCAACAGATAGTAGCAATCAACTGATCCGCAGCTGTTCTCATTGGTTGTTGAAATTTTTTGTTTTTCTATTTAGTCTACAGATCATTAGTGTTAGTAGACCATTCTCTCAAATTTAGTTGCATGCCTCCCTCTCTAGTCAGCACTATGGCTCCTTTGGGTAATGGCCATCCCGAAATCACTCGTATTTCTTTGTCGGCCGGCTGAGGCCTACGATGCGTTCCGACAAGCAAAGCTGGGAGGCAAATCGACGATACGACCACGTCGTGAATGGTTGCATCGCCAATTAGTCAACACGTTCAGACGTTATTTTCCGGCCATTTATTGAATACACGCCGTGGTGATCTTTTCACAGTTTTTTTTTAAGTTTTTGGATATAACAAGCCCGCAGTTTTCTTTAAAGAAAAGAAGAAAAAGCTAGTATCTTACAGTCTGCACAGGTAATGCATCAGCTAACAAATTACTACGAAAGTCCAGTGGATCCAAGGAAAAATCCTGTCATAAAAGCTCGTGATGGTTGCTTGATTAGCTTCGAAACACATGGAATGCCTGAAAAATGATAGCAGCAGACTTCCATTGCCAAATATCCTTCAAGAATGGATTAACATGCAATCTACAATATTATTGACCATCATATTTTAAACAGGTTGTAAGCTTGCGCATTCTTGCAGGGGTGTTCTCTTGTGGGTGCAGATTAACTTTTCTAAACAGCAGGCCTCCTCTGGATCAAGGATTGAGAGAGGGCAAAAACTAGTAAACAAGGACCATATGAAACCAAAAACAACTGAAAGGCCCTCTATATCTTATCAAAAAGAGCTAACTATGATAGTATTTTGATTTTTGTTTGTATCTTGGCATTGTAATTAGCTCATGGAATCACCAAGTTTAAATAAATATTTTGGTCCTGCCATAGTTGTGGTCGCATTTTCGGTTGAGAAATAAAATGAAAAAGAAAGCGGAGGGATAATAGGCAATTTCCTTCATAAATTGAACAGGATTGCTTGAATCTGAAAACACTACATCCATTATTTTATAAGGCATTCACCATAAACATCAATATGAAAAGAAAAAAACAAAGAAGGCAGATAGTATACATTCTTAGAAACAGAGGTGGTTTTATTAGCAATAAGGCATGCACTGATACAAAAGACCAATCTCCTCTCTTTAAGATTTTTTTCTTTTCGAGCAATGCACTCGCAAGCCACCACTCATTTCATTGGACTAATGGAATGGGTGATTTCCTCTTCAAGAAAGATATGAAGAACACATGTTGGAGCCACTGCAGCCACCACCTTTGCTGCTGATGAACACCGAGCTTTTGCTGTTTCTACGCTTTCGAGAATGGTTCAAATCATCATTGCGAGCAAATATGATCATTGATAAGATGGAGAGCCATACGATGATCATGCAGAATATCACATCGCCGGTGCTGTGGTCTTCGAAAGCCATTGCTATGATTTTTGTGACTCCTTAAGCTTGCTTTCTGCTGGACATTGTATCTACCAATTCAGTATGGTACAGTATATATAGGCTCTTCGGATCCCCCCTCAAGCAGTTTTCAGTCCCAAACAATGCAATTCACAAGGACTTTGACTGAACTAATTGGAGTAAGTTTTGCTTATTAGAAAAGGCCGCACAATCCCCTGTATCGCGCTGTTCGTAGACTAGGGCGAGCTGAAAAAAATGAAAGCATTGACTAGCTTCATCGATTTAGTCAAAATTGGCGAGCGTTTTCTTTTCATGCTGCTGTTTAAAAATGTCAAGCACGGTTTGAAGTTGGGTTTGTTATTAAGGACATGAAACGTTTTAAAGGTCTCTTTGGAGTGGTCTCTTTGTATATTACTCATGTTTTCGGAGAGGCAAATCATTCAGCTGATTGGTTAGCAAACAAAGGTAATTTTGAGGATATAGAGTTTCTTAAGAAGTATGTTCTTCCTTGGGAGATATCTAGACTAATATCTGCTGAAGTAACAGGGTGTATCTTTTTCCGATTTTGGTTTTGGAGTCTCTCCCCTTTAAATGTACCAATAAAATAAAATAAAATAAATGACAATCCTACTTTAATTTGGAGGTTGGGAAATAAAGTTCATGGGCATTATAGTATTCTTTTTCTTGTTTTCCACCTGTGAACTTCGATTCTTCGCCTCCTCCGACTTACTTGTGTACTTTGTCCTCCATCCATCTCTCGTAGGGGCATGATTTCATGTTAATTTATCGTTTATTTGACTTTCATGTTCATTTATATATTATATTATAACTGGAATCTACATATGTGATTGACATACAAAAAAAAAAAGTTTTTTTAGTAGAGATGCAGGGGAAAATGCAAAACGATTCATTGAAGTGTCGCATTATATATATATATATATATATATATATATATATATATATATATATATATATATATATATATATATATATATATATATATATATAGACACACACAAAAGAAGAGTCAAAGAAATCCGCCATCTTTTGATCAGGCACTTGAAATTATAGATGCATTTAATTTAACTACATATGGAACCTAGCGTTTGAGAAATCCGAATGCTCAGCAAAAGAAGCACAGAGAGGGTATTTGAAAAATTAAAAGTAGAGCCGGACGAACCAAAGCTTCACAGACGGAGGGACTCGAAAAGAGTTTCCTTCTAATATCAATGTTCAGAAATTATTTTTACTGGAACTTTAACAACAGAATATTGATGACCTTTTCAATGAAGGTATTTTATCAGTGAAATTGAGAGTAAAAGATGGAAAAGTTGGCACCAAAAATGAAAGACAAACAAAATCACATGTTTCAAATATTCAAAGCCAGAGACTAACGAAGTTAATATTTATGGCACTCAACATTATAAACCCAAATTGTTTTTGAAGAATTATAATATAATTTTATTAAAACAAAGAAATTAGTTCTATCCATCCCCAACAGCCACCAGCAGAGGAGTAGGAGGAAGAACACAATCGAAAAGAATTGGGCCCGAGATTGACTCGTGTGGGTGTGTGTTTCGTCCCACATCGGTTATTTAGTGGGTAGATCTTGGATACTTATATAAAATCAAGGAATCCGAAAAATACTTTCTGATACTAGACTTTTTTTTGGATAAAATTTTGGGTTGTGACGAATAGTATTAAAGCGCACTCGGCCCATAACCTATATACACTAGAAGCCAAAAAGTTCTTGGGTTGTGACCAATAGTATCTGAGCGAACTCGGCCCACAGCCTACTGAGCTAGGAGACATTACAGTATGCTGACCATGGGCTAATTGTAGTGTTTATGATTAGATTTGAATGAATTTGGATTCTTAGCTTGATGAGAACGTCCGGGCTTGAATGGGGAGAGTAGACTAAGAAAGCTAAAAATACCTTTTGGTATCTGTATGGGTGGTGGCAAGGAAGATGGAAGTGACTTGGCCATGACATTTTACTTCCGTGGCCCAAAGTCCAAACTTCTAAACATGATTTGCGATCTGGGGACGCGGGAGGTGTCCCCCAATTGATTGACTTTGTTAATTCTAGCTAGTGGTACTCCTAATGTTATTGTGAAGAAAAACTAATAATTGACAACATAAGTATACACATAATAATAAAGTATATTAAATATGGTTGGTTTTGAACTAGTGAGGCCACTTAAACAGTTTGTCGGTTTGCACTTGGTCTACATTGTCGTTGTCGCCCTTAGAAAGCACTAGTTAGAAAATCTTTTTGTTGCCGCTGTTTTTTCGCCTCCAGCTCCTATTTCCTCTGGCTAGAACAGGCAGCATCAAGGCGATCCATGGGCCGGGCTCAGGTTTTATAGCCACAGGCCAGGCTTCGGCTTGGAAATGGAGGCCTGAATAATTTTTGAACTGAGTCCAAGAAGTTGATAAATAATGAATAGGCTCCCATTTTGAACCCGCACACGTCCAATAAAATATCTCGAGTTTGGAATTGGTCAGGCCAAGCTTGGGCCAGAGGTTTAAACTAGCATTACTTCGGCCCGATCTGACCTGCTTCACACCATTGACTGCAGACCTAATGATGGTGCGATAAACACATGATAAGCCTACCTATACTGCAGCACCATCAGAATTTTAACGGGTAACATGTATTTAACTAAGAACCACCTATAAACATGAAGCTTTTTCTATGTTTTCTTCTTCTTCTTTTTTTTTGCTAAGATGGATGAATCACACATATCTATTATGAGTACATCCATAAGAGTCAGAAAATAAAATATCCGAAACATAAGTGGCAAGGCTGTGTCGACCATCCATGGCATCTCGCTAGAGTGATCAACTACAAAGAATGCAAACTCAGTCTACTATTCTTTTTGCCTCGCAGTAAACATGACTCATTTTGAATGTGGTACACTTCCTAGCATAGATTTTCCAAAATAGTGGGCATCTTTGAGTCTCCAAAATATGTCCACAAATCCAGCTAATGATAATAGCTAAGTTACTCTCCAGATGGATGAAGTCCGTCTGTAAGCAAGATCTCGCATAATTGAAACACATTCTTTACCACCTAAGGTGGGGACCCTATTTTAAGTGGTGTGCGTGACTTAGACCATATTTGGCCCGCTTTCACCAACATGTATGAATAGGTACAACATTTTTCTTTTTTACTGACCTTTTATTGTAATACAGTAATGTAATAACCGGCCCAAAATGGGCCAATCGGGCCGAAGCCGGCCCAACCGGTTTCAGCCCATGGCTGAAGAAGAGACCGAGACAAGAGATTGTGACGCGATCCTCTGGTCTTCTTCCTTGGGGTAACGGTGGCGAGACTGGAGCGGAAATGTCATGGCCTTTTTGAATGGCCTCCGATTCTGCTCAACCACCGCAAGCATCACGGCGGTGAATGAGCCACAGCCATTTTCTTTCTTCCCGGAGAAGGCTATAAAAGTCCCCGATAGCTCACCCGATCCAAGACCCCCCTCCTCCTTATTTTCTCCTTGCCCTCGGACCAGGATGTTGCCAGATCTGGGCACTCCGGCGGCCTGATGTTCCCCACCATCCTCGCTCATGCAGTCATGCTGGGTTCTACCTCCGGTATCCTCCACCGGCGCCTCTCCTCGTCGGACTTCACCACCTGCGCCCCTGCTCTCATTAGTGAGGTAAGATCCGTCCATTCCTCCTTTTCTTTACTGCCTTTCCTCCTCTCGATCCACTCAGGAGGATAGATCAAATAGAAGAAAGAAAGAAAGAAAGAAAGAAAGAAAGAAGAAAGGGAAGGGGGGACTCACCGTGGGCGCCGGCCGCAGGTGCGGCCGTGCTGCTGCAGGCGCCGGCCGCCAACAGCACGCAATGGCCACGGGCCGCGAGCGCGGCCCTAGGAGCGGTTGCGGCCACGGGCACCGCAGGCACTGTGGGTGCCGTTGGCCCGCCGGGGGCACCACCGGCCGCTGCCCGTTCCTCTCGAGCATTCCGACGAGCTCGCCCTCCTCCCTTCACGAGCGAAGAAAGAACAAGAAATGGGGGGAGGAGAAGAAGTCGGGAGAAGAGAAGAGGAGGAGGAAAAAAAAAAGAAAGAAGAAAGAAGGAGAAGAAGTTTCGGGAAGGAAAAAAAAAAGAAGAGAAGAAAAGAAAAAAAAAAAAGAAGAAGAGAAGGAAAAGAAAAAAAGAAAAGAAGGGAAAAAAAAGAAAAGAAGGAAAAGAAAAGAAAAGGAAAGGAAAAGAAAAGAGAAAAAAAAGGAAAAAAAATAAAAGAAAATACGTAAATAAATAGTGAATAAGTTAAATTTTAGTCCAAATTATCCGATTGGGACTTGAGATTTATTCAGGTCCATGTTAGAGTTTTAATTTAATAATGCATCTGGAACTGTTTGATAGGTACAGAGAATTTGACGAACGAGATTAGAGTTGTGTGGGTGAATTGAGGTAAGTAACCCTGGCACTGATCTTATTAATTTAAAATCACTGTTTAATTGTAAGAATAAAATAATAAAAAATATATTTGGTATGATGTATTTTCTTAAAAGTAGGATCAAGCATATGATTGCATGTGATTCATGAGTTTGACTAAAATGCATCCTTCATGAATATTTGAGTATAAATCATGATTATGATAAATTGCATGAAAATGAGATTTGTGGCATGATCATAAATTTTATATATTACGATGAATTATGGTTATGATAAATTGCATGAAAATTTTAAGACTACTAAGGATTGTGGCACAAGTGGCTTCAAAGTTGGAGGTTTAAGATCATTGAGGATTGTAACCAAATTGGAATCAGAACAAAGGTTTAAGAGCAATAGGGAATGTGACAGGAATGTATGAGAGCTTAAAGTTTAAGATCACTAGTGATTGTAATAGAAATGTAGCAAATTTTTATGATTAAATTAGATTTTGACTAATATTAAGTGGAGTACTAGCCAAGGAATATTAAAGTATATTGTGATTGTTTGTGTGTTAGTATATAAGTGATTTTGGAAGATCAACTTGATATCGAGTACTATGGATAATTCTTCTAGTTTGAAGTTAATTATTTTGATGACAAGATAGGGTTCATTCATAAGTCGTTTAAGGCTTGGACAAGAAAAAATTTTACATTCTTCGAGAATGAAATATGTATGACAATTATGCATGAAACTGTTATATAGAAAGAAAATATATTTGAGGATGAGACTTAAGAGTTTTTTCTTTGTTTACTTAGAATATGAAATATTAGATCTTTTCAAATTACAATGCAAAATTGGTATTTTGATTGAAAGTCATTTAGTAAATTTTGTGAATAATTATCAATTTTGAAAAATATTTGAGGCTCAAATGTTCTACTATGGATAAAGTGCAGTAATTTATGATCCTGCAATAAATCAATTAAATAAATATTAGTTGATGTTTTGACTAAAAAAAAAGAAGAAGAAGGTTTCTGCTATGAACAAGGAAGAAATCAAAGAAGAGAAACAAGTTCATCAAAATGATATGCAAAAGGCAGAGAAATGAGGTATTAAATAGTTCTGTTCATAGACAAGTAGTATTTTGATCAAAAGTTATTAGTGAATCCAAAGGATTTTGATGTCTTGAATCAGAGTGCGCAGCAAAAACATAGTGGTCTGAATTATTTATCTAAGTTGATCAGAAGTATTATTCCTTTGATTCGGAAAGTTTTAATAATAAAAGATTTGATATGTTTTTTTTATGAAGTAGGACCTTCTGGATAAATGAAAGAAAATTGTTTTGATTTTTTTTTTTTTTGAATGTCGCTGTGCTATCTTAGGTTCTCCAATTTTATGTCGTGCTAAGAAATTCGTAGCATCTTTTGGCTAGAATTACTGGATCATCGATTTTGATCTTGGATCTGGAATATGTTGGTATAGACCTCCTTTCTCCAAAATCTGAAGCTTGATTTTTTTTTTCTTTTCAAATAATATCAACCCTCTATCTGATTAAAAGAAATTGAGGTTGTCAATCGACTTTAATGAATATCTATCAAGGGTGGATTAGAGTTGTTTATGATCTAATCTTGTAATAAATTGGTTAATGGAGAGAAATTGATATTTTGACAAAGAAACTTGATGTTCTTATTCAGAATTAAGAAGTTGATTTTCGATTACAAAAGAAAAGTTTGATTTAAATCACCTACCAAAAGAGTCAAATCTGAAAGTATCGGACCTTATTCTTTTGATAAGATCTAATGATGAAGTTGTATTGATAAGTAGAATTTTCGGAAAACTTAAGTTAGTTTTCTAGTGGAGAAGAATGTGTTGATTCTTAGGATAATCATGATATTCATTGCTGTCTAATGATCATCATTACATGTTTATTTTGTGAATCATATTACTAACCATTTAATGATTTGACTCTGATTAAGGCGGGTCGGTATCTTTTGTGGGATTAGTACTCTACCATAATAAGTGCATGAAATCTATTTTATTCCAAGATCTATGTCAAATACAATTAATTTTATCAATCTTGTTGTGAAATGATCCCAATCTGACCTAGTGTAAACTTGCATCAAGACAATGATTGCAATCTTAGATTTTAGTTAGTCACTCATCTAGTGCTAATCTTACTCATATGTATAAAATTTTTGACACTTGATCAAGAGTCATATATCTCACTAATTTTGATCAAAGAGAATGAGATCTTAGATTTATGTTACTCAATGGGTTGAATATCGTTAAATTTGGAAAGACTAAATTCTGAAAATTTCGAGGACGAAATTTTTATTAAGGAGGGAGAATGTAATAACCGGCCCAAAATGGGCCAATCGGCCGAAGCCGGCCCAACCGGTTTCAGCCCGTGGCTGAAGAAGAGACCGAGACAAGGGATCGTGACGCGATCCTCTGGTCTTCTTCCTTGGGGTAACGGTGGCGAGACTGGAGCGGAAATGTCGTGGCCTTTTGAATGGCCTCCGATTCTGCTCAACCACCGCAAGCATCACGGCGGTGAATGAGCCACAGCCATTTTCTTTCTTCCCGAAGAAGGCTATAAAAGTCCCCGATAGCTCACCTGATCCAAGACCCCCCTCCTCCTTATTTTCTCCTTGCCCTCGGACCAGGATGTTGCCAGATCTGGGCACTCCGGCGGCCTAATGTTCCCCACCATCCTCGCTCATGCAGTCATGCTGGGTTCTACCTCCGGTATCCTCCACCGGCGCCTCTCCTCGTCGGACTTCACCACTTGCTCCCCTCCTCTCATTAGTGAGGTAAGATTCGTCCATTCCTCCTTTTCTTTACTTCCTTTCCTCCTCTCGATCCACTCGGGAGGATAGATCAAATAGAAGAAAGAAAGAAAGAAAGAAAGAAAGAAAGAAGAAAGGGAAGGGGGGGACTCACCGTGGGCGCCGGCCGCAGGCGCCGGCCGCCGACAGCACGCCATGGCCACGGGCCGCGAGCGCGGCCCTAGGAGCGGCTGCGGCCATGGGCACCGCAGGCACTGCGGGTGCCGTTGGCCCGCCGGGGGCACCACCGACCCCCGTTCCTCTCGAGCATTCCGACGAGCTCGCCCTCCTCCCTTCACGAGCGAAGAAAGAACAAGAAAGGGGGGGAGGAGAAGAAGTCGGGAGAAGAGAAGAGGAGGAGAAAAAAAAAAAAGAAAGAAGAAAGAAGGAGAAGTTTCGGGAAGGAAAAAAAAAAGAAGAGAAGAAAAGAAAAAAAGAAGAAGAAGAGAAGGAAAAGAAAAAAAGAAAAGAAGGAAAAAAAAAAGAAGGAAAAGAAAAGAAAAGGAAAGGAAAAGAAAAGAGAAAAAAAGGGGGAAAAAATAAAAGAAAATACGTAAATAAATAGTGAATAAGTTGAATTTTAGTCCAAATTATCCGATTGGGACTTGAGATTTATTCAGGTCCATGTTAGAGTTTTAATTTAATAATGCATCTGGAACTGTTTGATAGGTACAGAGAATTTGACGGACGAGATTAGGATTGTGTGGGTGAATTGAGGTAAGTAACCCTGGCACTGATCTTATTAATTTAAAATCATTATTTAATTGTAAGAATAAAATAATAAAAAATATATTTGGTATGATGTATTTTCTTAAAAGTAGGATCAAGCATATGATTGCATGTGATTCATGAGTTTGACTAAAATGCATCCTTCATGAATATTTGAGTATAAATCATAATTATGATAAATTGCATGAAAATGAGATTTGTGGTATGATCATAAATTTTATACATTACGATGAATTATGGTTATGATAAATTGCATGAAAATGAATTTTGTGGCATAATCATGAATTTAATACATTATGATGCCATTTGTCATTTTTCAACCTATGTATGAAAGTATAATTTATGAAAAAGAAGAATGATTTATGAACTCTCAGATAGCTATGCCCACCTCTAGAAATAGAGGTCAGTCGACCTCCTGGAGCTAGCATCCAACGAATATGGCCCTCTGCCAACGGGTTAAAGTTGGTAACGAATATGAATAAATTATAAAACTCGTCGACTACGAATACGAGCCCTGTCATGGGATTATAGTGACCATAGCAGCACATCCGTCTGAGAGTAAGATTTATAAAGTATGGATGGATGGCAACATTTTTATATGACTTGCATTATCATTTTTATGAACTTGCATGGTTGGAGCATACATTGCTTTATGACCCGATTTGAATATATCATCTCTGAAATGCTTTATTTTGCTATAACTGTTATATTCTTCAAAAGATGCATTGGTATGAGAAAGATTATGCTTGATCTAATAAGATAGTACATGGTTACTTACTGAGCCGCAAGCTCATACCCCTCATGTTGTTTTTTTTTATTTCAGATAATTAAGGCGATTAGGAGCGGAAAAGAGTAAATGAAAATTGGAGTTGAAGCATAGTTACAGGGATTCTTAGAAGTATCTATGCTTTTGGGTTGTAATATTTCAAACTCAAGTATTTGATTTAGGTACTCTGTACTCGCTCCTTTATGATTAGTAAATAAATGTGATCAAATTTGGTCTTATTTCATGAAATAAAATTGTTATCATGGGCTTCGTGCTATTGTGGGTAGCAACCTACAATAGCACGGCCGTGTCATGAATCGGATCTGGGACGCGAAAAATCATATCCGGATCCGGGGCGTGACAAGTAATATACTAGTGATATGATCAATCTCGCCGAGCCCCAACAAGTCAAAAGAATACTGTTTTGTGATCCCTGAAGGAGCACCGGATCAGGCTTTTCCGTCTCATATACAAAATTAGGCGGTTCATGAAGGGCTTTACTGTCCACATTATTTTCAACGGCTCGTAGAAACTTGAACAGGGTATTTATGCTAAGGGGTACACGAAGTACTTTCCCAATTGAAAAATTACTATGGGTCCTTTCCTTTTGGAGAATGATGGAATCGTCCTCTTCTAACTACTGCCATTGATTGGATGATACCACGATCGACTTGCGGGATAACGGGATTTGCGAGAATTCGGTGACATTAAAATATTATAAATAACAACAAAATTGAATGGTTGGCTATCGATTTCTGCAATACCAAGAATAAATCAAAGAATAGAATACTGGATACAGAAGCTCACAAAATAAGAAAAAGTGGATACAAATCCATTAACGAAAATGTCATTCAATATATACATATTTTTTTCGTTTCTGACAACAACTTGGGATATATTAGGATTGGGTTTTACCCACCGCCGCCACCCCCGCAGCCACCGCCGCAGCCACTGCCACCGCCGCAGCCAGTACCACCACCGGCAGCATCGAGAGAAACAGATACGGCGAGACCAGCCGCGACACCGAGGCCAGTACCGGCAGTAAAATCGGCATCTCCGCCCCCACCATTACCTTGGCTCGTCGAGGCATTCGCCGTACCACCGTGTCCATAATACACCACATTCTGGCTCCTGCCAGACCTTTTGGGGCGATGGCTGCAGGCGAAGAGGACCATGGAAATCGATGCAGCAACCAGGCAAAGCAGGAAGAGAAATCCTGAGATTTGAGACATGGAGTTTCCCCAGTCTCCAAAGCTAAGAACACCCAAGATTCTAGCCATCTAGCTCAACCTTGAAATCGTTATCCAAGGTTTATATGCAACGCTCTAGATTTCTTCATCATTTCTACTCACAATTCTAGGGAAAGGCCGGAGAAGACTTCCTTGGTTGACTCTCCTTTCTTTTTGCAATTGGCATAGTGGGGGGACCCGAGAAAAGTGCGGTTTACGTGCGCGCATTCGTGTAAGGAAAGATCTAGGCAATTGCGAATTGGTGTTTCTTAGACGTGGCTGCTATTGACTCGCTTAGGCCGCATGATATGAAACGAAGAAAGTAATACAGAAGCTTTTATTTTAAAGAAAGGTCCTTCGGCGACGAAGCTTTCGACCACTTGCGTGGTCATCAAGAAAGTAATGCAGAGAGGGACGCGAGTCTTCTTTAGATAGATGGTCATTATTGTTTAGTATAATAATCCAAGTCTTCGATGCTGCTTCTACTTGTGGTTATATCTGGTTATATTAGTGCAGCGTTGTGAACGGTGAATAAATAAATGATCGGATATAGGATTGGCCAGGGTGGGCCTCACAAACGGAGTAACTTGGCACAACCCATAGTAATTAAGGGTTCATTTGGGTTGAATAGACCTGGATTTATGGGAGAGACGGATGGGCTGGCTTGGTTCAAGCTTGACCTGTTCTACTCTATACTGGAAAGCAGAGCGATATTTCAAGAATACTATATCCAAAATTTCAAATTGAAATGTGTAAATTTGGCTCGGACATGAGTTTATGCTTTTGCAACTGGAGTGTGGACACGTGTGATCCAACATAAGGATGCAACAAGGATGGATCGGGTTGGGTGACAAGCCACTTTTGATTTGACATTATTCAAATTCTAGCTACGAACTTAGGGATTGAGAATTCTTGGATATTAGCCGGGGCCTCATGTACCATTCCACCAATCATAGCTTCCATAAATTTGGTGTGTTGAGCAAGGTATGGACTTCCTAAATCTAATTTTCTAAACCTAGGCACGCCTTATCTCATGGACTCATAATCTAAAAGTGTAAGATATTGAAAGGACCAGCCAGAGCTGGTAAACCTACGTGGTACGTTTTTTTAGTTGGTCAATGTAGGATTATGATAATTTTCTCTACCCAATTATATGGTGCCCTCATCATAGTTAGCTCCTACAGTCCTACTCAAAATAGGGGAGCTTACCCATGGCCCAAGTCCTACTCGACTCTGATATCTCTTAGTGAGGAGCCCACATGACTGATAAAGGTCGTGACCCACAATAGACCTTGCTTTCATACCATGGATTCACAGTTTGAAAACTTAAGCTGTTGTGACTTACAATAAACCTATGTGGCATTTTTTGTGTTAAGTCAATCTGGGACTAGATACTTAACAATTAACTTGCCCAAACCTAAGTGTATGTGTTGAAAAAAGAAGAATGAGAGAAGAGAATTGTATTTCTACCCCTTTTTACAATGTATAGGAGCAGCCTTTATATAGTACTAGAAGGTTGCCAAAGTTTGGTAAGGCCGACTATATTGTTTAGCATAATTAATCACAAATTAATCAAGGTGAAGTTTGGTAAAGTTGATTAAGTTTGGCACAATCAGCCTTTATGGAGGCAGACTATGTTTGGCACAATTAATTACAAATCAATCAAGGGTCCTACAATGATTCTAACATCCCCTTTCAAACTCAAGGTGGTAAAGTGGATACAAACTTGAGTTTGAAAACAAGAGATCGAAAAATGCCAGAAGGATTAGCTTTGGTGAAGATGTCTACAGGAAGAACAATTCTCAAAGAGAAGGCAATTGAAGTTCAATGATGCTCGTAGACGAAAGCATCATAAAAAAAGAGCAAGAGACCTCGATCGGAATAATGAAGGAGCTAGGGGCAGCAAATAAAATCGAAGATTGAGGACTGGGGCGGCACCATGTAGATGTACGCCTCCATGATCGAGAGTGGGACTGTGTCTGCTGAGTTTACCTTCGTTAAGCTTTTGACGAGACAGTGTGGCGTGCTACTGTTGGAGTTTGAAGTGGAATTATGCCTGCCCAGTTTACCTTCGCTAAGCTTTTAACGAAACGGTATGGCACGCTGCTGCTGAGTTTGGAGCAGGACCGTGCCTGCCAAGTTTATCTTCGCCAAGCCTCGGACGAGATGGTGTGGCACGATGCTGGGGTTTGGAGCGGGACCATCCCTATCGAGTTTACTTTCATCAAGCTTCTGACGAGATGGTGTAGCACGCTGCTTGGGTTTGGAGCGGGACCGACTTGCCGAGTTTACCTTCGCCAAGCTTTTGATGAGACGATGTGCCACATTGTTGCTGGGGTTTGGAGTAGGACCGCGCCTGCCGAGTTTACCTTTGTCAAGTTTCTAACGAGATGGTGTAGTGCACTGCTGAGGTTTAGAGCTGGACTGCGCCTGCCTAGTTTACCTTCACCAAGCTTCTGATGAGACGGTGTGAAGCACTGCTGGGGTTTGGAACGGGACCATGCCTACCGAGTTTACCTTTGCTAAGTTTCTGACGAGATGGTGCGGCACATTGCTGGGGTTTAAAGCGGGACCGCGCCTGCTGAGTTTAGCTTCGCCAAGCTTCTGATGAGATGGCGTAGCGCGCTGCTTCATGCTCAACGATGCTGGAATCTTCTCGCGGAGGATAGGGGATTGCTGGAAGACATCAACTTTCTTCTTTGGATTGCTCAACCAGAGAAGGTCATACATCACGGCACACCCAAAATCATTTGGGATGCCGAACGACGCAACAAAAAGAGCCAGGCCCAAATTATCCACAACCGTCGCGGACTTGATGCCACCCTTTGCAACAAGCATGCTCCTCCAGGTGAGGGCAACCACCATGGCATCCTGCTTGATAGAGGATTTTCCTTTGAGGGTAAACTGGAGAGGATGTAAAACTCTAGAATGTGAATGCATGCACGACGGTCGGTCGACAATCATCGTGGGATTGTGCTCATCGGCCTTGCTACCCTGAAGGTAGAATCTCCCAATGGAATTAAAGACTAGCCTGGCCGGGCTAGGGGCGCGCCGGAAGGTGGCAGGGACTTCTCTGCGGAGCCAATTGAGTTCAGAGAGGTGGGTGGTGATGAACTTGCGGAGGAAACGGGGGCCATGGTCTCGCAAATCGAGTGGAGCTCCGCTCGGGGGTCATCCAACGATGGCTTTTCTTGGCTAGAGTTTGCTTCTTCTTTCACTGCCATGGCTGCCACTTTCTCGCCGTCGGAGGTTTGGAGGGCGTCGAGATCCTTGGAGCGGGCATTGACGGAGGCATCGAGCTTGAGGTCGCTGGCATTGACAGCGAGATGGTGTAGGTGGAGTTCCTGTCCACCTCATATCTCCCCTTCACCGTAGCCTTCATCTTGCCCTCTCATGCTCTCGCTCTCTCGTCACTCCCCGTTGTTCCTTACATGCGACGGACGCCGATGGGGATCGAGGGAAAAAAGAGAGTGTTAGCTTAGCTTTATCCTAGCTGTATATTAGCTAAGCTAGTGACATTACTATATATGACCTGACACTGTAGCCATTTTAATACCTGACACTGTAGCCGTTGTAACTGTACATGAGCTGTATACGATAGCGACCTTCCCTTATAAAAGATGGGCTATGGCTGTTTCCTAATACAACAAGAAAGGATCTTTTTCTTCTCTACTTCTCTTCCTCCCCTCCCCCTCTTTTTTTAACATGGTATTAGAGACTCACCTTCTCTAGCTCTATGAGAGTCTCTTTCCCATCTGGATGGGTCCCCTCTTCCTTTGTGCCGAGAACCTTCTTCTCCCATCCCTCTTCCCTTCGAGCTAGCGGCCAGCAGCAATGAAAGGTTCTTCCTGATCAGCAGCTCCGTGCTCTTCTGATACTTTCGAATCTCCCAAAGAGCTACCGTTCCTAGACGGTAGCGGTGGGGCTTTTTCACTCCGCCGGTGGTCGGCGCCGATTTCCTCATTGTCTTGGTGGTGAGCTGCTCCAGGGTGCCTTTCCACCGGTGGACTTCCGAGCGGCCCTCTCTCTCTTGCTCTCTTTTTCTCTTCCAGCAGCGGCCCCCCCTCTCCCTCTTCTCTTCTTTCAGAGGCGGAGATCCTAGAGCCTCCTCTTCTCGTAGGCCCTCGTCGGTGACTTCTTCTTCGGCGGCAGCAAGCACGGCAGCACCGCCGGGATCCAGCACTCCACCCTCTTCGGCGTCTCCCACCCTCCTGGAGCCTTCCTCTTCACCATAGGCAGGCTTCCGCTTCCTGAGGAGAAGCCTCGTTTTCTCCTTGAGTCGCTCGCCTACCACTCGACTGACTCCTTCCCCAACTAGTTGGGGTCCCTCTCTTCCCGAAGCCGACAAGGGAGGTGACGAAGTGGCTGTTGCACATCTCCTCTCCTCCATCTCACCTCGCTAACGCCAGCCGAAGAGTCTCCCTCTTTCACTTTTCCTCCACTTTCTCCTCAGGCGAAGAGACGGGAAGAGAGAGGAGAACGGGGCCTGAGGCTGCCATTGTCGTTGTCATCACGGCAAGCTCCTCTAAGACCAAGGCTTAGTGGAGACCTTCTTGAAGACCCTCTCCTCCGATGACCTTTGCGTCGTCTCCCACACGCCCTGCCTCTAGAAATCCCAGTAGGCCGCCTACACCCCGTTGCTTGGGCCACGTCCAGCAGCGTCCTTACACGTCCAACAACATCTTCAATACATAAGATCCACTCTCACTCTCACATTTATTTCTAAAGAGTTCGTTGGCATCCCGAAGCAATCAAGTGATATTAGACACTAATAAAAACAAACAAACTTGTCATGCTACTAGTCGAGGTGCTTTTATTGATATGGTTATGGCCACATCAACTGGTATTTTACCTACTCCCCTTATTTATTTTGAAAGAAAGTCTAGCAAATTTTAGGGACGGTGTTTTCATTGTGGCAAAATAGGCCATAAGATCTTAGAGTATAGAAAGAAACAATCTGAGGAGAAAGCAGCTCAGAAAGCTCAGGCGGCCTCGTCACATCGGACTGTAGCTGTTGCTTCTATTGTTTTGTTAGCATTTGCATCTTCTTCTTCTATACCCACTTCAGCCATAACTACAGCAGATATTGAGGCAATAGTTTATCAGATTCTATCTCGCACTACTCTCTCAACCACCTCAGGTAAACCTTCCTCTTGGTTCATTGACTTCGTATGTTGTAATCACATGACCTCTAATCCCTCTTTAGTTTTCTTGAAAACTAACTTGAATTCTGTTCCGTTATTTACACTGCTAATGGCTTCCATATGACTGTTAGCCATGTAGGTTCTGTCTCTACTTCTACCTTGTCTTTACCAAATACATATCTTGTTCCGAAATTATCTTTTAACTTGCTATCTGTTGGTCAACTTGTGGAACATGGCCTTAAAGGTACCTTTACTGACAAAGATTGTGATGTGCAGGATCAGAAAATGGGTTAGCTCGTTGGGATTGGGCGTAAAGTTGGTCGTCTGTTTGAGCGCACATCATTACATGTACCTAGCTCTAGTCCTATTCCATTAGTTGCTGCTGTCTCCTCGAGTCTTTGGCATTCTCGTTTGGGGCATTCTTCCTTGTCTCGTGTCCAGTCTTTGGCTTCGAGCGGTTATTTGGAAAAAGTTAACTTTCAACTTTTTGATTGTGTCTCCTGTCAATTAGGTAAACAAAATGCTCTGCCCTTTAATAAAAACATTTCTTTCTCCACTGCACCTTTTGATTTGATACACTCTGATATTTGGGGACATGCTCCTGTTGCGACTAAGGAAGGATCATGATATTTTGTGTTGTTTATTGATGACTACTCATGGTATACATGGCTTTATCTTTTACGTGATCGCTCTGAGTTGCTTGACACTTTTCATGATTTTCAGCAGATGCTTAAAACCCAGTGTGGTTAATCCATAAAAGTTTTTCGTGGTGACAACGCCATGGAATATACCTCTACCTCATTCATAAAAGTACTTAAACAAAATGGAACAGTATTCCATCATTCTTGCCCTTACACCTCTCTGCAGAATGGTCGTGCCGAACAAAAGCATCGATACATCTTGGACATTGTAAGATCCCTGAGTTTTTCTGGGGAGAGGCTGCTCTTACAGCAGTCTATACCATCAATCAGGTACCTTCTCCCACGATCTTAAATAAATCACCATATGAGGTTCTTTATGAGAAGGTTCCTAATTACTCTTTCCTAAAAGATTTTAGTTGTGTTTGTTTTGTTATACTTTCTTCACATGAGCGTACTAAACTTGAACCACGCTCACGTCTCTGCTATTTTTTTGGTTATGGTATCGAATATAAAGGTTATCGTTGTTATGATCCTATTGCCAAGCGACTTCGTATATCCTGACATGTTCAATTTTGGAAACACAAAATATTTACTACCATCTCTCTGCTCTCTACGGGTCCTCCTCCGTATTCTCCTATCTTCCATAACCCCATTGTTGATCTCTTCCCAGGCCCCTTTTCAGTTGCAGGTGATGGGAGCTCATCAGGCAATCTCTCAATGACACTAGGTCTAGATCGTCCACTGATCTGATCATCACAACTAGATCATCCAAGCCTTTTCTCAGTACTACCCTTCCCGCTCTAGTAGGGTAAGATCCATCCCATCTCATCTCAATGATTATCACTGTTTTTATGCTCTTGCTACCCTCTATGAGCCTCGCAATTATCGCAAGGCCAATTCTAATCCTCTTTGGCAAAAGCCATGTCTGATGAACTCCAAGCTCTACATAATACGCATACATGGGACCTGACTGACTTGCCTCCTAGAAAGACTGCAGTAGGATGTAAGTGGGTGTATAAGATCAAGACTCATGCTGATGGTTCAGTAGATCGCTACAACACTCGTCTGGTGGCTCGAGGATTTACATATGAGTATGGTATTGACTATGAGGAGACTTTTTCTCTAGTCGCACATCATACACTTTTCGTTCCTTACTTGCAGTTGCAGCTGTCAAGTAATGAAAGATGCATCAGATGGATGTTAAGAATACTTTCCTCAATGGTGATTTCGCCGAGGAAGTATACCTACAGCCTCCTCTAGGTCTTGCTCATCCACAGGGGAAGGTTTGTCGTCTTGGAAAGGCGCTCTATGGCCTCAAGCAATCTCCTCGAGCTTGGTTTTCCAAGTTCAGTTCAGTCCTCACTCAACAGGGTTTCACTCCTAGTGCATATGACTCTACGCTATTTCTTTGCCGATCTAAGGCTGGTATTGTTCTTCTCTTGCTATATGTGGATGATATGGTTATTACTGGAGATGACGTATCAGAAATTTATACACTTTAGCAGTTTCTTGGACAGCAGTTTGAGATGAAGGATTTAGGATCCCTCAGCTACTTTCTTGGTCTCGAGGTAACATCCAGCTCAGATGGCTACTATCTTTCATAGGCTAAGTATGCTTCCGAGTTGATATCTCATGCTGGGTTGACGATAACAAGACCATGGATAGTCCTCTGAAAATAAATGCTAAGCTTCTTCCCACAGATGGTGAATTATTGACAGATGCAACTCTATATCGGCAGCTGGTTGGCAGTCTCATCCACCTGACTGTGACATGCCCTGATATTTCTTATGCAGTCACCTTAGTTAGTCAGTTTATGCATGCTCCACGCTCTACACACTATGCAGCAGTCCTACGTATCCTTCAGTACATTAAGAGTACATTGTTTCACGGCCTTCATTTCTCAGCCTACTCCACTTTAGATATACAAGCCTATTCTGATGCTGATTGGGCTAGAGATCCTACAGATCGTCGTTCTACCACAGGCTATTGTTTCTTGCTTGGATCATCTCTTATCTCTTAAAAAAGCAAGAAGCAAACAGTTATCTTTCACTCCAGTACAGAGGCTGAGTATCATGCACTGGCAGGTACTACCTCTGAGTTCTTGTGGCTTCGATGGCTACTGCATGATATGGGTGTTCCTTTGACTAGCAGTTCCCTCTTCATTGTGATAATGTAAGTGCCATACAGATTGCTCGTAACAATATGTTTCATGAGCGAACGAAGCATATTGAGATAGATTGTCACTTCATTCGGTATCATATCAAGCAAGGTACTCTTCAGTTGATATATGTTGCTTCTGCGGAATAGCTTGCTGATATTTTTACGAAGGCACATCCACCAGGGCGTCACCGTGATATGGTTCACAAACTCAAGATGGCATCTTCACTCCCATATTGAGTTTGAGGGAGGATATTAGCTTAGCTGTACATTAGCTTAGCTAGTGACGTGACGGTATTGTTGGGATCCCGTTAAGTTGTGGCCCACATTGACAAATGGCGTCAATATGGTTTAAGTGGGAGAATGTTGGATCTTGTTTAATTAAACCCTAATCCACTATAGCCATTGTAATACTTGACACTGTAGTCGTTGTAACTATACATGAGTTGTATACGATAGCAACCTTCCTCTTATAAAAGATGGCCTATGGTTTTCCTAATGTAACAAGAAAGGATCTTTTTCTTCTCCACATCTCTTCGTCCCCTCCCCCTCCTTTTTTTTAATAGAGAGGAAGCAGCGGCAGGAGGACGCTGGCGCAGGGCTTCGCCAGTTCCGTCTTCAGGGTTTTCCCTTTCTTGGGAGCCTCTGCAAACAGGGAGCACACGGGAGGAGGGAGGGCACGGGAAGAAAAAGAGTTGTTTTTCTTTTGTGTGTGTTTGTGTTGTTCTCGACTTGGGAACAGCCCCTTGAGCCCCTTTCCCACGTGAAGCAAACCACCCATCTTCACAGGAAGCCAACTTCGGGAGAGAGAACACCAAGCCCCCCGAGCCCCCATGGCATCATAACATTCAAGCGGGCGCCGCCACTTTTCAATCGAAAGTCAAATAAAAAATAATTAAAAAAATAAAATAAAAAAATTAAAGAAAGAGAGAAAAAGGCTAAAATTTTATTAAAATCTCAATGAGAAGAAAAAGGCTTTAAAGCCGCCTAGGTCGGAGCTCCGGCTACCCCCCAAATGAGACAGAAGAAATAGAGGATCTGCAAGCGACGACAATCACAACAAGGGCAGAAGAGATGATTGTAGCAGCTTACATGATCGGTGGCTCTGATACCATGTTCAAAAAAGAAGAATGAGAGAAGAGAATTGTATTTCTGTTCCTTTTTATCATATATAGGAGCAGTCTTTATATAGTACTAGAAGGCTGACGAAGTTTAGTAAGACCAACTATGTTTGGCAAAATTAATCATAAATCAATTAAGGTAAAATTTGGCATAATCAGTTTTTATGGAGGCTGACTATGTTTGGCACAATCAATCACAAATCAATCAAGGTGAAATTGGTAAGGCCGACTAAATTTGGCACAATTAGCCTTTATGAAGGTCGGCTATGTTTGGCACAATCAATCACAAATCAATCAATAGTGCTGTAATAAATTTAACAGTATGCTTAGCCACAATTTATTCAATCTAGAGGCTCCGATCTTTTGCCCCGTACCGACGACTTGAAGGCTGGTCCAACACAGCCTTGATATAATTGTTAATTAAATATGTGCCCATCTAATTGAAATCTGTGCTTAACAGATAGTTCCACATAGGCTTTTTATGGGTTCGGATGGAACCTATCATGATATCATCTGTTACATATAGAATCCAAGGTCTATTATCCAGTGCATCCTGCTCCAATGAAAACTCTTCCTTCGCCCGTGCAGCAGAGTTGAACCATCCAAGAATTTTGATGTTTGATGCTATGGTGCCCTGTACAACGCCATGTAAAATTTGCATGGTGAACAAATAATAAATAGGATAGGTTCTCTAACCATCACTGCAGATTTTCTTGCAATTGGGCTGCCAATAACTTAATTTCTTGTTAATATCCTTGGAAGGAGGTGGAGAACAAAATCCTAGCACACTTCTCCATATACAATTAATGAATCTATTTCATTCTTTGAAAAGAACATATAAATTAATTTTTTTATGGAACGGGAGGCTTCACCACCAGGATTCTATTAAAATATTAAGTACATAGTCTGTGGCAATATCATCTCAGCTTAAAACCGTGTAATTATGTGGTGCCTCGGGGGAAACCTCGACGGTTACACTCCATAGAGAAGGCCGCCAATATTTGCATATTGAGGCAGGCTTAGGAACCTGCGGCTGATCTTTCATGCAAAGCCATAGAAATTAATTAACGAGCAAGAAATATACACCTTATTATATAACAAATCAAACGCTCTAAAGTTGAACCTAACCACCACCACCGCAACCGCCGCCGCCGCCGCCGCCACCGCCACCACCGCCACAACCTCCACCACTAGCACCGCCGCCGCCGCCGCTAACAGCGGCTAGGACAGCAACGGCGGCACCAACAGCAAGCCCGACTCCTGCACTACTTCTCTTTGTTTGAACACCACTGCTGGTGCCTCCTGTTCTTGGAACGCCCCCGCTACCATAATACACGACGTTGTTGCTTGGCTTAGGCCTCTTTGGGCGCCGGCCACAATTGAAGACGACCATAGCCATGATAGAGATTACCGCGGCAGCCACGAAAAGCATGGAAGGTATTCCCGAGAATGGAGAAGACAGAGAATTGCTTCCACGGTCATTGCCATCCGACATGCTTAGCATCCTAGCCATCTTCTCGTTCTTTCAATTGTTTGCCAAACTAAGGGCATATATATATATATATATATATATATATATATAGTCATGGTCTTGATCTTCAAAATATATTTTAAAATTGTATTGGCTAGGAAGTCTTCATGATGATTTCTTTGGAACTTCATGGATGCTTGTGATCAGGTCGTTGTTTGATCGTCAAAGTCTACCGTTGAGTTTCAATCAACAAAAATAAAGTCTTCCATGGAGGCGTTGGCCAAGTCTAAAACGGGAGGCTAAACAAATGTATCAAGTTGGAACGACGTGGAGAGGGTCCCGCTTCACAACTTGTGGCAGACCACTTGGCACGAGCCAACCATTATGGATTGGGTGGATCTGGGTCCATGGTGAGAGATCCATGGGCCAGCTCGGAATTAGTTCGCATAGGAAGGATTGGTGGGCTCGGTAGGTGAAGAGCCAACTTTAATTTGATCTGCTTCGCTTCAAAATTAGCTCGACTTCTTAAATTCAAATGTTCGATTGTGCCTAACTTATTCACACCAACACCCAAGGCCTAGTATCCACTCCAAATTATCATATAATTTGGCGCACAACTTGGCCTATTAGCAGCTTGAGCTACAATATAGTTTAAATTCAAAGCGGGCCAGTAGTTTGAACCAGAGGCTGCGAACGAGCAAGCTGTTCATGAGCTAGCCCGAGGCTCGAATTTAGTTGGCTTGGTTAAGAAAGAAGCTGAGCTAAAGCTTGGCTTACCTTGCACAAGCTTGGCTAGTACAAATGGGAGATATTAATATATAAATAACGTAGATATAACAATCATAATCACAATTATTTAGCTTTCTGTCAACTAGTTAAGATCGGCTTTGTTAATACTCAATTTTTTGGTAGAATATGTGATGTTATTCCAAGTTTCTTCATTTTCTTCCTCACAATCTCCATCTATATTAATTTATTTTTTTTTTCTTTTCTTACGACCATCAATATAAATTAAAATATCTTTCTTTGCACGATCCACATCAAATATTAGTTATACATCCATATGATCTGAATTGATTTTTCATCTCTTTATCCTTATTTTTTTGCAACTTTTATAACACTTTTAATTTATTCGTTTGTTAATATGCAATCATGGTTTCACCATGTATCCTGCTGGAAAGCAAAAAATACAAATCTAAAACATCAAAAATATTAATTTATTTTTTGTTTCTTTTGCCCCATTCTCTTATTAAGAAAGAATTGGGATCCTCCCCACTCCCCGTCAGCCTCTCTTTTTGCACTAGCACTCTCAAGCAAGCTCAAGTGAAACAAGGATTGATGGCTAAGGCAACAAGGCTGGTGTTCTTACCAATTCCGGGAGTGGGTCACTTGAAATGTGTAAGTATCCAAGATCTACTTAGATTCCTCGTCTAAATCCTGACTTCCTTGTTAGGGTAAGAGTTCAAATCTGTTCAAATCTAATTATAAGCATTATGATCGGCCTATGGTCAGCCCCAATAAATCCATGCCACAGTGTTTCCTAGTCTACTTAGGTTATGTGCCAAATTCGCTTTAATACCATTTGTAACAATCGAGGATTTCGTCTAAAATAACTAGCTAGAAGGTATTATTTGGGTTCTTTAATTCTATATAAATATCTAAAATTTATCTAGCGAATAATCGGTATAGGACTAAATATATGTCCATACGGGTTCTCACACAACCGCCGTCCAATTCATCAAGCTCCCGCGGATCAACTTCTCCTTTGACGACAGTGAAGATGCGTCGCGATACTTTAGTGCTTCATCGAAGCCCAGAAGCCCGTCGTCAAGGATGCCATCCCTACTGTTGGGGGAATACAGTTTTCCCCCAAGCAATATAGTAACCCCACCTCCAAAAGGCCGCATAGCTACCGAACTTGGACGACTGAGGTTGGCGTCCGACCTCTGAACGTCCGACCTCAGAACGTCCGACCTCGAAACGTCCGACCTAGAGAATTTCCGACCCCAAAGGTCTGTCCTTGTCGACCACCTACTATGGCCGAACCCCTCCAAAGTCCGGCCGAGGGCCATATCCTGCCACTGCCCCAGCATTTATTGCGCATGACCTCTGCAAACCCCCAGTTTACTCAACAATTAATGCGACTCTCCGGCCTACTCAACTATTAATGCGCACCTCCGGCTTACTCAACAATTAATACGCATGGCTCCTATTATCTACGGACCTACGACTCTCCATGGCAAATCAGCTCAGCGGAGTCCAATCAACTGTGATAAGCCTCTGATCTCGGCCTCACCTCCGACACCAATGCAATGATTCACCCGATCGTTTGTCAGTCCAAGCAACATGCCGAGCCGTACGACGGCCTCGCCCCGTCACATCACAGGTAAACCGACTCCTCTATAAAAGGAAACCCTTGCTTCTCAAAAGGGAGGGAAGGACAAAAAACTCAAAAAATATCGTTCTCCTCTTTCTCCTTTGAACACAGATAGCCTCCTTCTGACTTAAGCATCGGAGGGCCAGCGCCGGAAAACCCGGCCACCGGCTTTTCTGCAGGCACCCTGACGGAGGACGCCGCCCGCCGACGGACCGCCACTCTCCTGTGTCCACCGCCGCTCCCTCTCCTCGACCGACGATTGCCTCCGGGTCCAATTTCCAGCAACAGTTGGCGCTAGAGGAAGGGCCCGAGTCGCGATCATGAAGTTGAGAAGTAAGGGAGCCTCCAATATCTCCCGGCGTCCCCCATAGAGTCCTGGACACTCCGTCCAGAAGTCGCCTACTCCGGCTGATCCGGATCCCCGGGTCCAGCCAGAGCAATTCAATGCTCTCGTGCAGCAAGTTCAGGCCCTGGCCGCTGCCATTCAAGGCCTGCGGCGCGAGGAGGCCTTACCAACGCTTCCCCCGCAGGCCCAGGTCTTGCCGGAGTTTCCTCCCAATGGCCCGATTCTCCCAGTCCAGAATCTTCACGGCTCCTCCAGGGCCAACAACGAAGGGCGGGCCTCCCCCCAGGGAGAGCTGCCGGGGGAAGGTCTCAACAGAAGACCCCAACCCTCTGAAGCCGAATCAGCCCCTGACCACCGTGAGCCGGAGCAAACCACGGTGGTGATTCCACGGGTTGGGGAGCTCGACAGGAAAGTCGAACATTTGGAGCGCCAGATCGAAGCGCTCCACAGCAAGAGGGCAAGACAGGAGGGGAATTTTGAATTCACCACCAAGTCCCCCTTCTCCGGCTAGATCGAGGATGAGCCGGTCCCCGCGAGGTTTAAGATGCCTCAAGTGGAGCCCTACAGCGGAATTACCGACTCCCTCGACCACTTGGAGAGTTACCGAGCTCTCATGGCCCTACAAGGATCCTCGGAGGCTGTACTTTGTAAGGCCTTCCCGGCGACTCTCCGAGGGACGGCTCGGCTTTGGTTCTCTGGGCTAAAGCCGAACACGGTATCTTCCTTCGAGCAACTCGGCAGGCAGTTTGCCACTAATTTTGCTGCCAGCCGACGCCAACGGCGGACGTCGGATTCCTTCCTGGATGTCAAGCAGAAGGAGGGGGAATCCCTCAAGGAGTATCTAGACTGGTTTACCGCCGCCACGTGAGAAGTTCGCGAGCTGGACCAGTCAATAGCCATGTCGGCTCTGAAGACTGGGGTTCGCTCTTATCGATTCCTCTTCTCTATCGAGAAGAGCTTCCCTGCCGACTTCACCGAGATGCTGGCCCGAGCTCGGAAGTATGCAAAGGCCGAGGAGGCAATCGCCTCCAGGCGGGGTGCGGTCGAGCCCGCCTCAAGAAAGCAGAAGAAACGCCGCGAGGAGCGCGGCTGACAAAGAAGCCGATCCCCCCGTCGAGAGAAGAACCTCCTCCGACTGAGGAGCCCGCCTCGGCAGTGGGGACAACCGCAACGGAGGACCCCACCTCGACCAAGGTCCCCACCATGGCCTCGGACGTACCTAGGGAGGTACGAGAATTACACACCTGTCAATGCTCCCCGGGCCGAGATTTTGATGGAAATCGAAGGTCGGGATTTTTTCCGACCTCCGCCTCCTATGCGGGATACAGGAGTTCCCCGCAATCCCAGAAAGTACTGCCGCTTCCACCGAGATCGCGGGCACGACACGGAGGATTGCTTTCAGCTCCGAGACGAGATAGAGGCGCTTATCCGCCGTGGAGTACTCAATCGGTTCGTAAGAAACCGATGTGAGGAAAGGAGGCCAGCGGAAAACGCCACACCGCCCGAAAATCCGGACGACAACAGGCCTATCGCCGGCACCATCAATGTAATTGGAGGAGCCTCGGCAGGAAGGTCAGCCCGAGGAGTCTCCCCGAAGCGCCCGCGTACTGCTGAAGTCATTTCGTTCTCGGACGAGGACTTGGAAGGAGTTGAGAACCCTCACGATGACGCTGTGGTCATCTCCATGATTGTAAATAAGTTTGATGTAAAACGTGTCCTAGTTGACAATGGAAGTTCAGCCAACATTTTGTACTACCACGCCTACCAAAAAATGGGGCTACCATGGGTCCTATATTCGGATGGGTCCTCAACTTCGGGGGGTAGCAGAGCTGGACTCATCCTCACCAGCCCGGACGGAGTGGTGGCCGAACAAGCCTTGCGCCTCGAATTCCCGGCCTCAAACAACGAGGCAGAGTATGAGGCTCTCATTGCTGGGCTTAAATTGGCGAAGGAACTGAAAGTGGAAGACCTGAAGGCCTTCAGCGATTCCCAGCTGATAGTGAGCCAGATCCAGGGAGACTTTGAAGCAAGAGAGCCATCAATGCAAAAATATCTCCAAAAAGTGCGGGAGCTCACGTCTGCCTTGGGCTCTTTCAGCATCCAGTACATTTCCAGAGCGGAGAATCTCAGGGCAGACCAGTTGTCCAAACTGGCGACCTCCCGCATGAGCGAGCTTTCCAAGGAGACAACGCTCGAGTATCTTCAGACACCCAGCACGGAGGAACCCGAACCCACCATGTGCATCGACTTCGAGCCGAGCTGGATCGACGGGTTCGTCCGCTATCTCTAGGACGGAACCCTCCCCCATGATGAGACAGAGGCTCGCCGGATCAAGCGCCAAGCTTCCCGGTATGTCCTATATGAAAACAAGCTCTATCGTCGATCATTCACTTCCCCTCTTCTCAGATGTCTCCGCCCCTCTGAGGCGGACTACGCCTTCCGAGAAGTCCATGAAGGAATTTGCGGAAACCATCTGGGAGGTCGGGCGTTAGCCCATAAGATCCTGCGGCAAGGATATTACTGGCCCACGCTCCAGAAGGATGCGACGGACTTCGTTCGGAAGTGCGACCGGTGCCAACGGAATGCCAACATCCAACGCCGACCTTCGGCCCTGCTAACTTCAATCATCGCCCCCTGGCCGTTTGCCCAGTGGGGGATCGACATTCTGGGGCCCTTTTCTCTGGCCACCGGGCAAAGAAAATTTCTGGTCGTCTCCATCGACTACTTCACCAAATGGGTTGAAGCTGAACCTGTAGCCCAGATCACCGAGCAAAAGATGCGGAACTTCGTGTGGAAGTCCATAATCTGCAGATTCGGACTCCTCCGAATCCTTATATCTGACAATGGCCGACAATTCGACAACGTCCACTTCAGAGAATTTTGCTCCGAGCTCGGCATCGATCACCGCTTCACCTCGGTCGCCCATCTCCAGACAAACGGGAAAACGGAGGTAACTAACCGTACCATTTTGCAGGGACTCAAGGCTAGGCTTGATCGATCCAAAGGACAGTGGGTCGAGGACTTGTACAACGTCCTCTGGGCATACCGGACTATGTTTCGATTGCCCACAGGAGAGACCCCCTTCAACCTATCATATGGCACAGAGGCTGTCATCCCGCTGGAAATCGGCCTCCCTTCTTCAAGGGTGGAGCACTACGACCCCGACTCCAACTCTTTCCGACTCAGGGGTAATCTGGATCTCGTTGAAAAGACACGAGAGGTCGCCCGGGTCTGTATGGCAAGATACCAACAGAAAACGGCCCAATACTACAACTCCAGAGCCAAGCCCAAGCTCTTCAAAGTAGGGGACCTCGTCCTCAGGAGAGCCGAGGCTTCTCAGCCAACTGAGCAGGGAAAGCTCGCCCCAAATTGGGAAGGGCCATATCAAATCGCCAGAGTACAACGATCCGGAGCATACAAATTGAAATCCCTCGAAGGGACTCCAATTTCGCGAAGCTGGAACTCCGAGAATCTACGAATGTACTACCAATGAAACCCCTAGGGGTTCAAGACAATCAGGAACATGGACTCAGTCTCCTTTTTACAAATGATTCGTCCATTCCAATAATTATGATTATTTCTTCTAACGTCGGGTCATTTGTCATCCTCAGATTCCTCGATTAAGATCGGGATGCCTCAAGGCCCGACCGTAGAGTCCCAAACTCCCTCGACCTCGAAAAGCGTCGCAGGTCGATAGAGCGTTCCCAGACCCATCGACCTGACGTACGATTCCTCGACTAAAGTCGGGATGCCCCGAGGATCGACCGTAGAGTTCCAAACTTTCTCGACCTCGGAAAGCGTCGCAGGTCGATAGAGCGTTCCCAGACCCATCGACCTGACGCACGGTTCCTCGACTAAGGTCGGGATGCCCCGAGGGTCGACCGTAGAGTCCCAAACTCCCTCGACCTCGGAAAGCGTTGCAGGTCGATAGAGCGTTCCCAGACCCATCGACCTGACGCACGGTTCCTCAACCCGCACCGGAACCCACTCACACCGGTACAACCACCAACGTCGGACAAGCAAAGAGAGAAGCAAACGGATAAGCACTCTCTCGCTCCCTCGACACCGGACTCAAGGATCACCGCTTCGCTTCCGCTACGAAGGGCAAAAGATTACCCCGTGGTATCAATAGGGTAAAACACTTGAGCACCGTAGCGGATTATCAAACCAAAAGAAGAAGAAATAGGAAGAAAATAGCAAAGCAAACACAAAGATGTAACGAGGTTCGGCTACAAGTAGCCTACGTCCTCCACCGCTCCAAATCTCAATTAGGATGAACAGATTACAGAGATAGCACACACCCGAACGATCACACGCGATCGCTCTACAAGAGATTCACACAGAATTTCCTTTGCACAAGAAGTAGGATCCCAATCCTCTTCTTCTCTAGAACCCTAGCCGCACAAAACAAGAGTCTCTCTCAAAAATATCCTTGAATATCTCTCCTCCTAGGGCTCTCATGAGTCCTATATATAGTCTCAAGACCTTCAGATGATCATAGCCGTCGAAACGCCACCAAAAACACCAAAAGAAAATCGTCCGTACGATTTTTCGCGAGCCCGAGTCGACTCGGATGTGGTTCGAGTCGACTCTGGCACGTCTGGACAAAACTGGCACGATCTAGAGTCGACTCGACTGTAGCTCGAGTCGACTCGACGATGCTTCGAGTCGACTCGACTGTAGCTCGAGTCGACTCTGACAGTCGAGATAGAAACATGGTTTTCTCGGTCTTCTGGCCTTTCTCCTTCCGGGTCGGCTCGACTGTTCCCGAGTCGACTCGACTGTTCCCGAGTCGACTCGACTGTAGCTCGAGTCGACTCCGACAGTTCGCCAGACAGAATTATGCAGAATTGATTCTCCTTCAATTCTCTTCATCACCAATGGTCTCCACATACCCCAACAATCTCCCACTTGGAGACCTTGGGTATATCCTCTTGTTACTTGGCTCTCCTCTGTGCTCCCACTGAAACTGAATCATCCTAGTGAGATAGGTACGATGCCTCCTCAACGTCTTCAAGCATGAAGACCAGCAGAAGCTGAACAACTCCTCAGCTTCTCCACCGTGACGACCTTCGTCAACATATCTGCAGGATTCTGACTTGTATGAATCTTCTCCAACTTGACGAGTCCCTGCTCGAGCAATGACCTCACAAAGTGGTACCGTATGTCAATATGCTTCGTCCTTGAATGGAAAGCTGAATTTTTTGCCAGATGAATTGCACTTTGACTATCTGAATATAACATGCAATCCTTCTGCTCCTTCCCAAGCTCCTTCATCAAGCCCTGAAGCCATATTAGTTCCTTGCATGCCTCTGTGGCTGCCACATACTCCGCCTCCCTAGTCGACAATGCAACAACTGGTTGCAACCTGGAAATCCAACTGACGGCTCCACTGCCCAGGGTGAACAAGTACCCTGTCGTGCTCCTCCTGCCATCCAAGTCCCCTGCCATGTCTGAGTCCACAAAGCCCTGTAACCGGATCTCAGAACCTCCATAGCACATTGATATGTGCTCCGTGCCTCTCAGATACCTCAGTATCCATTTGACCGCACGCCAATGCTCCAAGCCTGGGCAGCTCATAAAGCGACTCACAACTCCCACTGCTTGAGCAATGTCAGGTCTCGTACAGACCATAGCGTACATCAAGCTCCCCACCGCCGATGCATACGGGATTTTTGACATATTGAGCTCCTCCACCCGCGTCTTCGGACTTTGTCCTTTTGAAAGCTTTAAGTGGGCACCTAGTGGTGTGCCAACAGGTTTGGCACCCTCCATGCAGAATCTCTTGAGTACTCGGCTGATGTACTCCGCCTGAGATAGTCTAAGGATATGTTTAGACCTATCTCTGCTGATCCGCATCCCAAGGATCTGTTTCGCTGCTCCTAGATCCTTCATTGCAAATTTTCTTGACAGCTTCAGCTTCAATTTTGCAATCTCATGCATGCTAGCTCCTGCAACTAACATGTCATCAACATATAATAGCAAGATAATATAAGATGTACCGAAGTCCCGGAAGTAGCAACAGTGATCCTCCTGACATCTCCTGTATCCTATCTCAAGCATGTAACTATCGAACTTGAGATACCATTGCCTGGGCGCCTGTTTCAAACCATAGAGGCTTTTCTTCAATTTGCAAACCAAGTCACCCGTGCCAGCTGCAATGTATCCCTCCGGCTGCTGCATATATATCTCCTCATCGAGATCTCCGTGAAGAAAAGCCGTCTTCACATCAAGCTGCTCTAAGTGAAGATTCTCTACTGCCACCATGCTCAGCACCGCCCGAATAGAACTCATCTTGACTACAGGAGAAAAGATCTCCGTGAAGTCGATACCTGCTCTCTGCTGAAATCCTTTTACAACCAGCCTGGCCTTGTACCGTTTCTTCCCATTCTGCTCTTCCTTCAGCCTGTAAACCCATTTGTTTGACAGTGCTTTCTTCCCCTTGGGCAGATCCACCAAATCCCACGTTTGATTCTGCTCCAATGACTCCATCTCATCATCCATGGCCAACTCCCACTCCTTCCTGGTATCAACCTCCAATGCCTCCGTGAAGCATTCAGGTTCGCCATTATCTGTGAGCAGCAAATAACTAAGAGTCCTATCATACCTTTGAGGAGGCTTCCCATGAGTACTACGAGTGGACCTTCTTAGTTGTGGAGAGGGTGCCAATACTTCAGGTTCTTGCTCTGACTGAGTCTTCTGACCAGAATTTGTAGACTCCTCTTTAGGATCCACAAAACACGGCTCAACAGGTTTTGTTTCTGATTCAGTGCTCTGCTGCATTTTCTCATTAAATACCACATCATTACTACGAATGATCTTCCTGTGTTCGGGATCCCAAAAACGATACCCAAACTGTTGACCTCCGTATCCAACGAAAATGCACTTCTTTGATTTGGCGTCTAATTTGCTTCTTTGATTGGAATCAACATGGATATAACTGGTACAACCGAATACTCGTAAGTGCGCCAAATCAATCTTCTTCGCTGTCCATGCTTCCTCAGGAATTCCAAATTCAAGTGATGGCCCTCTGTTGATCAAGTAGGCAGCAGTGTTAACTGCTTCTGCCCAAAACTGCGGTGGCAATCCAGCATGTATCCTCATACTCCTGGCACGCTCATTAATTGTTCTGTTCATCCTTTCAGCAACTCCATTTTGTTGTGGTGTCCCTGGAACTGTCCTCTGCCTGACGATCCCAGCCTCTGCACAGTAGTCCTCAAACTCTCTGCTACAATACTCACCACCGTTGTCTGATCTCAGGCATTTTAACCTCCTTCCTGTCTCGAGTTCTACCATTGCCTGCCATCTCCTGAAGACCCCAAATACCTCTGACTTGTGCTTCAAGAAGAACACCCAAAGCTTCCTGGTAGCATCATCAATAAAAGTAACATAGTACTGAGATCCACCAATGGAAGAAACCGGTGCAGGCCCCCACACATCCGTGTGCACGAGATCTAGCTTTTCTTGCTTCCGAGGTTTACCTTCTTTGTTGAATGAAACACGCTTCTGCTTTCCGAGAATACAATCCTCACAGAAGTCCATCTCAACACTCCTGAGACCCTACAGCTTTCCCAACTGGTGCATCACCTCCAGTCCCTGATAACTCATGTGCCCAAGTCTGCAATGCCATAACTTGGCGTCCACATCTGCTGCAGCAACTCCAATAGAGTTTTCCGTGCCGTTGGCGATATAAAGTGTCCCAACCTTCTTGCCACTAGCCACCATCAACGAACCCCTGGATATCTTCCACTGATCAGCTGTGAAAATAGTCTTGTACCCCTGGCTCGCCAACTGTCCAACAGAAATCAGATTCCTCTGCAGTTGAGGCACGTGCCGTACGTCCTCAAGCTCAAGTGAAGATCCAGAAATCAACTTCACTTCCGCGCTTCCCCTTCCTTGTATGGTGCAAGGCTCTCCATCCCCTAAGTAGACTTTGCCGAAGTCTCCCTTCTCATATCCTCCAAGAAGCTTCCGTTGGAATGTAGCATGGAAAGACGCGCCTGAGTCTATCACCCAAGACTCGTCACCGGTAGATAAAGATAGAATGAGGGCATCCATGTCACCGTTTTCAGCAAGATTTGCCAGATCCTTGTTGACTCCTTCGGTGTGGTCGCCTTACTTCCCTTTAGGAGATTTGCAGTCCCTCCTAAAGTGCCCCATCTTCCCGCAGTTCCAGCACTTCGCTCCCTTGTTCTGAGGTGCTTGAGACCTGCTGGATCTCGACTTCGAGTCGCTTCAAAATCGACCGTCCTTCTTTTGTCTTCCCCGGTTAGAGATGTTTAGTGCACTTCCAGACGACTCCGTAGCTCCAGAAGATTTCCTTCTTGCTTCTTCACTCAGAAGCACTCCCACAACGTCATCAAAGATCAACTTCCCCGTCGCCGAAGAGTTGCTCACCGCCATCACCAGGCCCTCCCAGCTATCAGGCAGTCCGGAGAGGATTAGCAATGCCCGAATCTCATCGTCAAAACTAATATCCACTGACTCCAACTGGGCCGTGAGTCCGTTGAACTCGTTGAAGTATTCTGCTACGCTGCCGCCATTTTTCATACGAAGATTAAACAACCTCTTCATGAGAAATACCTTGTTTGATGCTGAGGGTTTCTCGTACATCCGCGACAATGTTGCCATCAACTCCATCATCGTCTTCTCGTTTTTGATGTTGAATGCCACTTGGGATGCAAGTGACAATCTAATGGTGCCGAGCGTCTTCCGATCGAGGACCTCCCAGTCTTCATCGGACATCTTCTCTGGTTTCTTCGCTCTACCTCCAAGAGGTAAATAGAGATCCTTCTGGTAAAGATAATCCTCTATTTGCATCTTCCAAAATCCGAAGTTCGTGCCATTGAACTTCTCAATTCGCAACTTTCCTTCATCCGCCATTGCAGAATACCAATAGCTCTGATACCACTAGTTGGCAGCGACCCGCACCGGAACCCACTCACACCAGTACAACCACCAACGTCGGACAAGCAAAGAGAGAAGCAAACGGATAAGCACTCTCTCGCTCCCTCGACACCGGACTCAAGGATCACCGCTTCGCTTCCGCTACGAAGGGCAAAAGATTACCCCGTGGTATCAATAGGGTAAAACACTTGAGCACCGCAGCGGATTATCAAACCAAAAGAAGAAGAAATAGGAAGAAAATAGCAAAGCAAACACAAAGATGTAACGAGGTTCGGCTACAAGTAGCCTACGTCCTCCACCGCTCCAAATCTCAATTAGGATGAACAGATTACAGAGATAGCACACACCCGAACGATCACACGCGATCGCTCTACAAGAGATTCACACAGAATTCCCTTTGCACAAGAAGTAGGATCCCAATCCTCTTCTTCTCTAGAACCCTAGCCGCACAAAACAAGAGTCTCTCTCAAAAATATCCTTGAATATCTCTCCTCCTAGGGCTCTCATGAGTCCTATATATAGTCTCAAGACCTTCTGATGATCATAGCCGTCGAAACGACACCAAAAACACCAAAAGAAAATCGTCCGTACGATTTTTTGCGAGCCCGAGTCGACTCGGCTGTGGTTCGAGTCGACTCTGGCACGTCTGGACAAAACTGGCACGATCTAGAGTCGACTCGACTGTAGCTCGAGTCGACTCGACGATGCTTCGAGTCGACTCGACTGTAGCTCGAGTCGACTCTGACAGTCGAGACAGAAACATGGTTTTCTCGGTCTTCTGGCCTTTCTCCTCCTGGGTCGACTCGACTGTTCCCGAGTCGACTCGACTGTTCCCGAGTCGACTTGACTGTAGCTCGAGTCGACTCCGACAGTTCGCCAGACAGAATTATGCAGAATTGATTCTCCTTCAATTCTCTTCATCACCAATGGTCTCCACATACCCCAGCAGCCCCGAGGGTCGACCGTAGAGTCCCAAACTCCCTCGACCTCGGGAAGCGTCGCAGGTCGATAGAGCGTTCCCAGATCCATCGGCCTGACGCACGGTTCCTCGACTAAGGTCGGGATACCCCGAGGGTCGACCGTAGAGTCCCAAACTTCCTCGACCTCGGAAAGTATCGCAGGTCGATAGAGCATTCCCAGACCCATCGACCTGAAGTACGATTCCTCGACCAAGGTCGGGATGCCCCGAGGGTCGACCGTAGAGTCCCAAACTCTCTCGACCTCGGAAAGAATCGCAGATTAATGGAGCATTCCCAAACCCCTTCAACCTCAGCGGGCGCCATCGGGCCCATGAAAAGCCCGAGTTCTCCAAAAGTCAAAGAATTACTCCGAAAGTCGGCAAAGAAATAAGGCCGCCCACTCCGCTACGAGGAGCGCAATTTTGGAAATACAAAAGGTACACCCTACTTGATGTTTGCCTTGTTATATTTATCTACATATTGCTAGCCACATCCCGATTAAAATCGGGACCTTATTCTGGCCAAGATCGCATTGCTCCTGCAAGTCGGTTTAGTCTACTGACCTCATGCATGCTCCGTCTACCGATAACCTCCTCGACAACTTATGTGAACCCACAGGCACCAGGGCCCAATTCGGCCCTCATACGCAGAAACCCCAATGTTGACCTATGAAGATGACCTCGACCGTGAGCATACTGATCGAGCTCGAGAAGGTCGAGGTATCCTCTACAGATTTCGGCCCCGCTCGCTGAAGCCTCGGCGGGGTCCGAGGGCGATAGCTAACCTTTTTATTGACCTACGGTCCGAGAGCCGAGCCCGAAAGCTCGGCTAGGCCCCCTGATAGCGACCTATGCGAGTCTGACAAGGCCCCTCTCGGGGTCCGGGGCCCGAGCTTGGTGCCTCAAGAATCCGAAAACCAAACCCGGCAACCTTTGCGAGCTCTAAATCTGGGCTCCAAAACTTGTCGGACGCTCAAATCCGAGCTCCAAGACTTGGTGAAATTTGTTGGAAAACAAGTTAAGAGAAAGAAAAGCAAAATACAGCTGAGAAACGTGTATTCATTGATGAGCCGCCCAAAGGCTAGGATACAAAGTCGAGGATCGGTAAAATAATAAGTTGAAGTACCGGCCTCGCTCACAACTGAAGAAAGTAAAAGGAAAGAATAGGCGCAGAATCACGAAAGGAAATCTTTTCATTAATAAAGCGCCGGAAGGCTAAGTACAAAATTAGAGGTCGGCCGATCAACAATTTTGAAGGCCGACCTCATTTACAGTAAAGGGAAGAAAAAAGTCTACGTCCTAAGAGGCGGCAGCAGCGTCGGCGTCGCCCTCGGGGTCATCTATGGCGATGACCTGGGGGCCTTCGGCGGACACGGGCTCGGGGTTTGTGGCGGGGACCTCGGTGGGCACCTCAGGAGCGTCCTCGGTAATTCCGTGAGGGGGAGCCTCCATCACCGCCAGCGCGGCTGTGTCCGCCTCAGCCTCGGTAGACTCCTCCTTGGGCGCGAGGGCATCAGGAACGTCGTCGTCGGAGTCGCAGCCCAACCTCATCCTCGGACGAATCATGGAGAGATCGAGCTGGGGGCAGAACCGAGCCATCTGCCTCCGGAAGTTCTCGAAGCCGCGGAGGAACCTATCCACGGTTTCCTCCTCTAGCATGTCGCGGAATTCGTCCGAGTCCTTGAAGAAGTCCACGGCATGCTCGGCTCGCTCGAGCACCCTCCTCTCCTGGGCCTCAAGCTACTCGACCTTCAGGCGCAAGACCACGCCCTCGTATTTGAGGCCTGCAACCTCGGACTGAGCCTCCGCCAGACGCGCCTCTGAAGCGCGCAGGGCCGACTTGGCGAGAGAATGAGCGGCCCTTTCCTCCTCGAGCTCTTCGACGACGGCCAGCCGCCCAGCCTCCGTCGCTTCCCTTCGCGCTTTGGCCTCGGCCAGCGCGGCCTCTAGCTCGGCGACCCTCTTCTTGGCCGGCTCCAACTGCCGGCTGAGTCGCCAAGTCTCCTCCTGACACCCTTGGGCAATAAACACCAGGGCGTCGACTTCATGAATATGCTGCAAGAGGATGAGGATGATAGTGTTATTTTGATGATTAACAAGCAATTATATCTAGAGTATGTTATAAGTTAAATTGATACTTCATTTATAAGACTATTACTCTCAGGATATTTGTATAAATTGATATAGATACATTTCATTGTTTATTTGAATGAATCTAACCTTGAGATGCAGCAAAGTGTGGATTGAGTCGACCCAAAGGATGATTGGGTCGACCCCGGCACATCAAGAAATCATTTGGCACACTTCTGCAAAAATGGCACAGATGAACAGTGAGTTGGGTCGACCCAAGGAAAGCATGAGTCGACCCAAACATCAAGATCCTCAAAACAAGACAGAACAATGGTTCTCTGGATTCACTGAGAGGGTCGACCCAAGAAGTAGTTGAGTCGACCCAAACCCTGAGAGGGTCGACCCAAAGGCAAGACAGAAAAGAAGACAGAAAATGGTTCTCTGGAATTACTGAGAGGGTCGACCCAAGAAGAAGTTGAGTCGACCCAAGTGAACTTTGAGTCGACCCAAAGAATGGTTGGGTCGACCCAAGGGAAGGAAGGCTGAATTTCAAGTTTCTGTGTTTTCTGAGAGGGTCGACCCAAGGAATGTTTGAGTCGACCCAAGTGAAAGTTGGGTCGACCCAAGGACAGGTTGAGCCGACCCAAACACGGGCTGAAGCATAACGGCTAGTTCTGCAGATGTACTTTTTGTCCTTTCCAAAGTCAGTAACGGCTAGTTTTTGAATTCTAACCATTGGGGCTTGTCCAATGGATGTAGGAGACTATTTAAAGTGGCACTATTCATCAGATAGAACAACTTTTGAAAGGAATATCAAAGAGTACACAAGAAAACAAAAGTGCCCTAATCTTCTTCATCCAAGTGCTTCATTCAAGAATCAAAGAAAGGGGTTGAGCAGATTCAAAGAGTCATCAAGAGCTCCATCCTCCCTTGTAGAGTGAAGCATCCTTGACAAAGAAGAGAGAAGCCACTTCAAAGCGATAAATATTTTCTATACTCTTCTTTGTAGTTTATATTGTTTCATTTGCTCATTTAGGAGTTTAAATCTTCTTTCTTTATTTGTTAAACAACTTGTAAAGGTTGGTTAGTGAGCCCGGAAAACCAACGGAGTAGGTTGATTGGTGAACCCGGAAAACCAATTGTAAAGGTTCGTTGGTGAGCCCGTAAAACCAACAAAGGTTTTTGGTGAACCCGGAAAACCAAAGTGTAAAGGTTCGTTGGTGAGCCCGTAAAACCAACAAAGATTTTTGGATTGTGAGCCCGGAAAACAATCCAACTGTAATCCGCGAGATTATAGTGAATTCCCAAGGGGTCGCTTGGGGAGTGGACGTAGGTGCTAAGGAGAGCACCGAACCACTATACTTTGTGTTGTTTGTGTTGTGATTTGCTTTAGCTTACTAACCATCCATTTGACTTGAGTAAGATAGTTTAAATTTAAAAGAAACCAATTCACCCCCCCCCCCTCTTGGCTTGTCACCTTGGGCAATAAGTGGTATCAGAGCAAGGTGCTCTAATAGTACTCATTGATCTCACAATCAAGAGTTAAAGATCATGACAACCCAAGTGGGATGTTCTATGAGTGAGGGGCAATCCACAAATAGACCACCTCTATTTAATGGCACAAACTACACATATTGGAAAGCTAGAATGAGGATATTTATTCAAGCTTCAGACTATGAACTATGGCAAATCATCACTAGAGGACCTCACACACCCACACTTAACATAGAGGGCACTATCATACCCAAACCAGAAATGGATTGGAATGAAAGTGATAGAAGATTAGCACAGTTAAATGCAAAAGCTATAAATGTACTTTACTGCTCATTAGATGTAAATGAATTTAATAGAATATCTACTTGCACTACTGCCAAAGAAATTTGGGACAGACTTGAGGTCACACATGAAGGGACCAATCAAGTTAAGGAGTCAAAGATAAACATATTAGTACACAAGTATGAATTGTTTAAAATGGAATCTACTGAGTCCATAACTGATATGTTTACTCATTTTACTGACATTATAAATGGGCTTAAGAGTTTAGGAAAGTCTTACTCTAACTCTGATTTGGTGTGAAAAATTCCAGGTCTCTACCAAGGAATTGGGAGGCCAAGGTAACCACTATTCAAGAAGCAAAGGACCTCAACACACTGCAGTTAGAGGAGCTTCTAGGATCACTCATGACCCATGAGTTGACAATGAGGCAAAATTTAGAAGATGAGATCAAGAGAAGAAAGCCCATTGCCCTAAAGACAACCACCCCTAAACAACTAACTGAATCAGAAGATTCAGATGATGATGAAGAAATCGATGAAGAAGGGATGACTGTGCTTGGGAGAAAATTCAGAAAATTTATGAGAGGTAAGAATAGGTTCCATAAAAAGAAACCCTTCCTTAAAGGTAAATCAAGCAAAGAAAAGGGTAAGGACAAAGAAAAGGAAAAAGAAACTCCCATTTGCTATGAGTGTAACAAACCCGGGCATTATAAGATAGATTGCCCAGATTTGAAGTGGATGGCAAGAAAGTTGAAAAAGAAGAATTTCATGGCTGAATGGAGTGAAAGTGAGGAATCAAGTTCGGAGGAGGAAGATCATCAAGAGAAGGCCCAAATGTGTCATATGGCCAATGACGATGAGGTAGATTCTGAACTTGACTGTGATTTTACTGTTGATGAATTACATGATGCATTCTTAGAACTCATGGAAGAACATAAGAAACTAATTAAAAGAAATAAAGTTCTAAAAGAAGAAAATCAATCTCTTATTAAGGACAAGTTAAAACTGTCTCATACCTGTGAAACTTTGAGTAGGAAACTTACAAATGAAACCAAGGATCTAATTGCTGAAAATATCAAGCTAAAAGAAGATGCTGAAAAATATAAATTCTTGGTAGATAAATTTACACTTAGTTCTACTAAATTAAATATGATTCTTGATAGCCAAAAAGCTGTATATGATAAGGCTGGTTTAGGATATAGAACAAATAAGAAACAAAAATTCTTAAAGAACATTTTTGTAAAAGCTAAAAGTGAAAATATTACTTGTTATTGCTGCAATAAGTTAGGACATAGAGCATATGAATGTAACTTTAGAAAGTCCAGTCAAAACAAATCAAGTTATAATCAAAAGATTAAATTCAAGAAAGTTTGGGTTCCAAAAGGAACATGGAGTACTAACCCTAAAGGACCCAACTTAGTTTGGGTACCTAAAGTTTCTTCTTGATCTTGATTGCAGGTGTGTCTTACAGCTGATAAAGTGGAAAAACGATGGTATCTAGATAGCGGCTGTTCAAGACACATGACCGGTGACGTAGATCAATTTGTCATCTTGGAATCAAAGAAAGGTGGAGTAGTAACCTATGGAGACAATGGTAAAGGGCATATCATTGGAAAGGGTAAAATTTTCATTGCTCCATCTATTTTTATAGAAAATGTCATATTAGTTAAGGGTTTGAAACATAACCTTCTTAGTATAAGTCAATTTTGTGATAAAGGGTTTAAAGTTACATTTGAAGCATCTGTATGCATAATTACTAATCCTAAAGATAATAGCATTGTACTTGTAGGACAAAGACAAAGAAATATTTACTTAGTAGATCTTCATGAGTTAGGCAAGAAAAATGGTTTATGCTTAATTACTAATGAAGAAAAGAAAAATGAAACTAGTTGGCTTTGGCATCGAAGATTAGGACATGCTAGTATGGAATTAATATCAAAACTAGTTAAGAAGGAATTAATAAAAGATGTGCCAAAATTGATCTTTGAAAAGGACAAAATATGTGGACCATGTTCATTGGAAAAACAAACTAAATCATCTTTCAAATCGAAGAATGTAGTATCAACAACTAGACCATTTGAACTCATACACATGGATTTATTTGAACCTACTAGAACTACAAGTCTAAGAGGGAAGAAATATCGACTAGTTATTGTTGATGATTTTTCAAGGTATACATGGGTTTCATTTTTGGCACATAAGAATGAAGCATTTTCAGAATTTTTGAAACTATATAATAATATCATAAATGAAAAGAAACTCACCTTAGTAGCAATTCGAAGTGATCATGGTACGGAATTTGAAAATCAACACTTTGAAGAATTTTGCACTAAAAATGGAATATCACATCAATTTTCAGCACCTAGAACGCCTCAACAAAATGGGGTTGTTGAAAGGAAAAATAGGACATTGGCAGAAATGGCACGCACAATGTTGTGTGAGTCAAATCTTCCAAAGTACTTTTGGGCTGAAGCTCTAAACACTGCTTGCCATATTCTAAATCGAGTTTTAATATGACCTATAACCAAGAAAACTCCTTATGAACTCTGGAAGAATAAGAAACCAACTGCTAAATATCTTAAAGTTTTTGGATGTAGATGTTTCATCTTAAACAATGGCAAGGAGGATCTAAGTAAATTTGATGCCAAGTCAGATGAAGGTATCCTCTTAGGATACTCCACATCTAGCAGGGCATACAGAGTATTCAATAAAAGAACCTTAGTAGTGGAAGAGTCAGTCAATATTATATTTGATGAGTCTGATAGTGAGTCTGCTAGGAAAGAAAATATTGTTGATGATGATACAGGAATTATCGACTTTGAAAAGTTGAATATTGATGACGTGCCAAATCAAGATAAGGGAGATGATAGCGTGCCACCACAATCCCAAAACTTGCCAAAGGAATGGAGGTATGCATATGGACATCCTAAAGACTTAATCATTGGTGATCCATCTCAAGGGGTAAGAACTCGATCATCTCTTAGGAATTTAAATGATTATCTTGCTTTCGTTTCACAATTAGAACCTAAGACTTATGAAGAAGCTGAAAAAGATACTAACTGGATAAATGCCATGCAAGAAGAATTAAATCAATTCAAAAGAAGTAATGTATGGACATTAACTGAAAGACCAAAGCATAATTCAGTAATTGGAACAAAATGGATATTTAGAAATAAATTAGATGAAAATGGATTAGTTATAAGAAATAAGGCTAGACTTGTAGCTAAGGGATACAATCAAGAAGAAGGAATAGATTTTGATGAGACATTTGCTCCTGTAGCTAGATTAGAGGCTATTAGATTACTTCTAGCATTTGCATGTTTCATGGATTTCAAATTATATCAAATGGATGTGAAGAGTGCATTCTTAAATGGTTTTATTGAGGAGGAAGTATATGTAGAACAACCTCCAGGTTTTGAGAATCATGAATTGCCAAATCATGTCTTTAAACTACATAAGGCATTATATGGATTAAAGCAAGCACCTAGGGCTTGGTATGATCGATTAAGCAAATTTTTGCTTAATAATGACTTTAGTAGAGGAAATGTAGATAAAACTCTATTTCTCAAAAGAAAGGACAAAAATCTATTAGTGGTACAAATATATGTAGATGACATAATCTTTGGTGCCACAAATGATACTCTTTGCAAAGAATTTGCTGATTTAATGCATGGAGAATTTGAAATGAGTTTGATGGGAGAACTAAGCTTCTTTCTAGGATTACAAATCAAACAAACTAAAGAAGGCATTTTCATTCATCAAACTAAGTATACAAAGAAAATACTAAAGAAGTTTGGGAATGAAAATCATAAGGGAGTAGGCACTCCAATGAATCCTACTAGCAAGCTAGACAAGGATGAAAAAGGAAAGAGTATTGATATCAAGCTCTATAGAGGACTAATTGGATCCTTGCTCTATCTTACTGCTAGTAGACCCGACATCGTATTTAGTGTAGGAATATGTGCTAGATACCAATCGGATCCTAAGGAGTCACATTTAAGTGCTGTTAAGAGAATCCTTAGATATTTAAGAGGAACTACCAATATAGGGCTATGGTACTCAAGGGACTCCTGTCTAAATTTGCTTGCGTATTCAGATGCTGATTTTGCCGGATGCAAATTAGATTGGAAGAGCACAAGTGGCACATGTCAATTCTTAGGAAATAACTTAGTATCATGGTTTAGCAAAAAGCAGAATTCAGTGGCACTGTCCACAGCTGAAGCTGAATATATAGCTGCTGGTAGTTGTTGTGCTCAAGTATTATGGCTTAAGCAACAACTAGAGGACTATGGAGTTAAACTAGATAATATTCCTATTAAGTGTGATAATACTAGTGCCATCAATCTTACTAAAAATCCAGTTCAGCACTCTAAAGCCAAACACATAGAAATAAGGTACCATTTTATTAGAGATCATGTGCAAAATGGAAATATATGTATTGAGCATATATGCACTGAAAAACAATTAGCCAACATATTTACGAAACCATTGAGTGAAGATAGATTCTGCATGCTAAGGAGGGAATTAGGCATATGTGATCCTTTTTATTGAAGAAATATAAAAGGGAGCTAGTAGTCTCATGATACATTCTTCCAATTTCTAAAATCCCATGAAACATGAGTCATATTTGTTATCTAGAGATTTCTTACTCATGTATCATTGTCCCATAAAGAGTTTATAAGGATTGGAAGCAAGGAAAATTCTTAGAAGCAAAAAGGAAGAGAAAAGAAAAAATTCTGCACTTGGGTCGACCCAACCCAGAATAGGGTCGACCCAACGTTGAGTCGACCCAAGAAAAATCTTGAGTCGACCCAACGTCGGGACCCCACTGTTAAAAGGGGACCCGAGAGCATTGTTAGGGCACTGTTTGCCCTTGTCCTCTTCTGAATACTCTAATCCCCACTCTCCAAACTCCTCCAAACTCCTCCAAACAGTAGATTACCTTGAGATCTTAGAGAAATGGGACCCAAAAGAGCCGTAGCCAAGAGATCCAGAAGAGTCACACGGATCCAACGGGAGGAAAGGCAACCTACGGAGCCATCTACCGTGTCTCCACGACGTGAGGCACGTGCGAAGGCCCCTCCTCCTCCTTCCCCATCAGTGATACTTGCAAGATTTGCGGGGAGACCGGTTACAACGGGGAGAAGGATCCATTCCGAGTTCTTTGATCAAGAAGGGTTTCGGTTGAGGGAATGGATCCAAAGGCAAGGTTGGGAGTATCTTTGCTCCCTAGACGTGATGATCTACCCCGGATTGGTTCAGGAGTTCTATGCCTTCCTCAAAACTGGTATGGGAGGGCTTGTTTCGGAAGTTCGAGGGGTTCGAGTTCGAGTTTCCGAGGAGAGCTTGAGTGAGCTACTTCATCTACCCTGCGTAGGAGCCACTCCGGAAAAGCTTGAAAACAAAATGAGAGCTCTACAGTTGATCATGGAAAATGAGAACTTCGACTTTTCCGCGAAGGTAATAGCTAGTTCTCTTACTGCTGAAATGAGATTACTGCTCAGTATAATAAATAGAATCTTATTTCCAAAGACCGGAAGATTCGATCTCATCACAGAGCGAGATCTAGCAGTGATGGAGTGTATGATTCAGGGGATTCCCCTAAATCTTCCGGCCATGATACTGAGACAGATGAGGAAGGTGATGTGCAACTCCAGGGTATCACTACCTTATGGTATGATACTCACCTTGATTTTTCGACAGCATGGTTTAGCTCTCGAGGAGGAGGCATCCAAGAGTCTGCATCATACTGACACATACACTGCACGGACACTTATACGCATGGGATATGAGAAAGTGAACGGGCAGTGGATTCACACTGGAGCAGGCATTCAGGGTGAGGCACCAGAGGGAGATGCACCAGAGGATGAGGATGAGGAGCATATGGATCATCCTACTGCACCTTCAGAGGCTGGACCATCATCATCCGTTCCTCCGAGAGATACGGATGAGTTCTGGAGCAGGATGACTGAGCTCATGTCAGCTTAGGCGAGGACTATCACTGACGGGCTGACGAGCCGATTGGACGCCCAATTGGACGTCATGTCTGCTGAGATCAGTGATCTGAGGCAGCAGATAGGAGCACTCCGGAGAGAGAGAGAGACCCATGGACCATCTGTGCCACAGGCTGCTGAGTCAGAGATTTCGGCACAGAGTCATCCAGCTCGTCGTGCTCCACGCCAGACACAGTCTCACCAGGCTCGACCTCCCCTCGCCACGTACACTAGGAGGATGAGGACTAGATCCCAGCCGTTAGAGTCTCCCTAGGCTGATCTTAGCATCTATGTTTAGAGCCTAGGCTAGATATCTAGTTCTCATATGTATTTTGCTTTTATCATGTATCTTTAAACTTTGATTCAGGAACATTGTATCTGTTTTTGTTTTTGGCATGAATGTATGAAAATGTTCCCATTTTGATCAATGAAGTTTGAGGTTTGGTATTTATTGCATCTTTCCCATGTATCTTTTTGATGATAACAAAAAGGGGGAGAAGTAAAGAAAGAGTATTTATTTTAGGAGAAGTAAAGATCTTAGGGGAGAAGTAAAGATATTGTTTAGAGTAAATAAAGTAACAAAAAGGGGAGAACTAAAGATATCTTTAGAGTAAGTAAAGAAAGAATAATAAGAGCAAAAGTAAAGAAAGTTAAAGAAAGGAGAAGTAAAGAAAAAGAAATAAGAAGTTATGTAAAGAAAGAGAAATAAGAACTTATGCAAGAAAAGAGAAATAATTGGACAAACAAATTAAAAATCATATAAGAAAGCTTATACATCTAAGGGGGAGCAATTTGTAACAATGAAAATCATCAAATCAAAAATTTCTAACAAATTTCAGAATTTGGCACATATAATTTCAGAATTTGGCACGCACCTCTCGCACCCCGATACATAACCTGAAACTCATATTTTATCTCAAATTTTTGAAGTTTCATCGTTAATGAATTATAAATGAAAGGGGGAGCAATTCAAAAAGTCAAATTGGCAACATTTAAATGAAATAGGGGGAGATTTCACTCTTATATATGAAAAGCTGAAATTTAGCAAGTTAAGCCCTTTCAAAAACTGATCTTAAAGACAAGTATCAATAGGCTCATACTCTTTATTTTGTAATCATCAAAAAGGAGAAGATTGAGGATGATAGTGTTATTTTGATGATTAACAAGCAATTATATCTAGAGTATGTTATAAGTTAAATTGATACTTCATTTATAAGACTATTACTCTCAGGATATTTGTATAAATTGATATAGATACATTTCATTGTTTATTTGAATGAATCTAACCTTGAGATGCAGCAAAGTGTGGATTGAGTCGACCCAAAGGATGATTGGGTCGACCCCGGCACATCAAGAAATCATTTGGCACACTTCTGCAAAAATGGCACAGATGAACAGTGAGTTGGGTCGACCCAAGGAAAGCATGAGTCGACCCAAACATCAAGATCCTCAAAACAAGACAGAACAATGGTTCTCTGGATTCACTGAGAGGGTCGACCCAAGAAGTAGTTGAGTCGACCCAAGCTTGAGTCGACCCAAACCCTGAGAGGGTCGACCCAAAGGCAAGACAAAAAAGAAGATAGAAAATGGTTCTCTGGAATTACTGAGAGGGTCGACCCAAGAAGAAGTTGAGTCGACCCAAGTGAACTTTGAGGCGACCCAAAGAATGGTTAGGTCGACCCAAGGGAAGGAAGGCTGAATTTCAAGTTTCTGTGTTTTCTGAGAGGGTCGACCCAAGGAATGTTTGAGTTGACCCAAGTGAAAGTTGGGTCGACCCAAGGACAGGTTGAGCCGACCCAAACACGGGCTGAAGCATAACGGCTAGTTCTGCAGATGTACTTTTTGTCCTTCCCAAAGTCAGTAACGGCTAGTTTTTGAATTCTAACCATTGGGGCTTGTCCAATGGATGTAGGAGACTATTTAAAGTGGCACTATTCATCAGATAGAACAACTTTTGAAAGGAATATCAAAGAGTACACAAGAAAACAAAAGTGCCCTAATCTTCTTCATCCAAGTGCTTCATTCAAGAATCAAAGAAAGGGGTTGAGCAGATTCAAAGAGTCATCAAGAGCTCCATCCTCCCTTGTAGAGTGAAGCATCCTTGACAAAGAAGAGAGAAGCCACTTCAAAGCGATAAATATTTTCTATACTCTTCTTTGTAGTTTATATTGTTTCATTTGCTCATTTAGGAGTTTAAATCTTCTTTCTTTATTTGTTAAACAACTTGTAAAGGTTGGTTGGTGAGCCCGAAAAACCAACGGAGTAGGTTGATTGGTGAACCCGGAAAACCAATTGTAAAGGTTCGTTGGTGAGCCCGTAAAACCAACAAAGGTTTTTGGTGAACCCGGAAAACCAAAGTGTAAAGGTTCGTTGGTGAGCCCGTAAAACCAACAAAGGTTTTTGGATTGTGAGCCCGGAAAACAATCCAACTGTAATCCGCGAGATTATAGTGAATTCCCAAGGGGTCGCTTGGGGAGTGGACGTAGGTGCTAAGGAGAGCATCGAACCACTATACTTTGTGTTGTTTGTGTTGTGATTTGCTTTAGCTTACTAACCATCCATTTGACTTGAGTAAGATAGTTGAAATTTAAAAGAAACCAATTCCCCCCCCCCCCCTCCTTGGCTTGTCACCTTGGGCAACAGAGGAAAAAGAGGAAGCGATTATAAGTAAAAAACAGGCAATATGTATATACGCTAGTAGCCAAAGGAAAATTGAGATAATGGCTCACCCGAACAGTATTGCGGTAAGTACTGTCGACGATCTCTTCCAGCGACGAGCTTCGGAACTCGGCTCGGTCCGCTGGAAGCATGGCATGCCGAAACACCGCGCGCGCAACGTCGGCATCGTGGAAGGCCGAGCTCCCCTCGAGGAGCGGGGACCCTGGCTCGGCTGTTTCCCCCCTTTGGCCCCTTGAGGAGCTCGGCTCATCCGAGCTGGGGACCTCGGGGCCCCTGCTCGGCTCGGGCCCCGAACGCTGCAGCCGGATCACTGTCGGCCCTCCCCGTTGGGCGACAGGAGCCGGACAAGATGGGGCCGCCGAGCCCGCATCGCTGGCAGCTGATGCTCGCCCTCGAACGGTTCCAGAGACCCCCGCCTCTGGGCCTCCCGTCGCGGCCGAGGTAGAAGTGGCGGCCGACCTGGACTTCTTCCGAGGCTGGGGAATAGCCCCCCTGGCCTCGGCCTCCCGCCTCTTCAGTCGAGAGAAGAGGGACGTGCTGCTGGTCGGCATATGGAGGATGTCTGAAACCAAAAATTTTCTTAAGTGTCAGACCAATGTTAGTAAAAAGAGAAAACAGATAAAAACAAAGCGATGCGATTACTCTTACCCTCGGGGCGCGCCGAACTCAAGCCCACGCTCGCCAAGGCCTCCTCCCGTAGGAGCTCGGTTAGGTTGAACCCCTTCCCGAGGGCCCGTAGGGAGTCCAAGACCCTCAGCTCCCTCCCCGAGGGCTCGGAGAGCCTGTTGAGAGCTTTCAACCGAGGGTGCCCCCACCTCGGGTTGAACCCCCACGGCGCCTCGGACGCAAGAAAGAAAAATTTTATCTTCCAATCATGAATAGAGGAAGGGGCATCCTGAAAGAGTGACATACCGCCCCGAAAGGTGAAGTATAACCACCCCGCATCCGCCGGGTTTTTCTTTAATAAAAAACAACGGCGGAAAATACTCACCGAGATCGGGATCCCGTGCGCAAGACACAAGGACAAGAACCCGATTATAGTCCTCCACGAGTTCGGAGCAAGCTGTGCTGGAACGAGTTGATACTCTACCAGCAAGTTGTTCACGAACTCGTGAACAGGGAACCGCAGACCGGCCCAGAGCGTCTCGCGATGGATCGCGATCCGACCTGGGGGCGGCCGCGTCACCCTATCCTCCGGCCCCGCGGTTTCGAGACGAAACCCGGGCTGGAAGAAGAATCGGGAGCGGATTAATTCTAACTCCTCCTCCGACAAACTCGACCCTACTTCCTCTGGACCGAGACCCATTTTTACAGAGAAATGAAATAAACTAAAGGTAAAGGGAGTAAAGAGGAGGAGGAAGGGGAACCCTAGCTAATATAGGGTGGAAACCTACGGGAAGTCGCTGGAAATCGCTCCGGGCACCGCCGGCAAGATTTGGTCGAAAGGTAGGATGAAGGAGGAAACGGCAAAATGAAAGGCAACCAAGTGGAACCCTTAGGGCAGATTCATGGGGTTTATATAGACCCCCCTGACGGCCCAGGTCGGCGGGTTCGGTTTCCACCCCCCGTCTGGATTGCACCACGTGTCGGCCTCGGAAGCCGAAGCACCACATTCACTCCAGATCGATAAGTCGGGTACAAAATCGAAGCGCCGTCCCATCGGATCTCACGGCCTCATCATGGGTCTGCAAAACCGGACCACCTTGAAAGACGAGCGGACGTCACCCCCGCTCCCTCCATTTAATAAGCCTCAGGGACACGTGGAGCGCCGATGTAGCCTCAGCCTCCCCAGATCACTATCCTGCCAATATGAGATCAGAAACATCCGACCTCGAATCATGCCGTGTGTCCGTTTTGAGGCGCGAAGCGGCGTACCTATTCAAAAGGGAGGCCTCGACCACGGGATCGAGGCGCCGCCCCATTGGGCCCAGGGACCCTCATCATGAGCTCGCCGCACAAAGCAATCTCGGAGATCCAAAGGGTGCTGTCCCCGTTGTAGCTGCTTCGGGATGTGTAAGGACGCAGACCCCGGTATAAGTTCGCCATGTGGAGCGACCTCGAAGAGCCAAAAGGCGCAGACTCTATTTTACAAGTTTCGAGGTACGTAAGGGTGCAAACATGACCCCCTTCGGCCTCAATAGCCATAATGACAACCTCTACTTCCCACGTCCGAGCTGGCAAGCCGCTCGAACTCGGAAGTTGGAGGGTAGTGTTGGGGGAATACAGTTTTCCCCCCAGCAATATAGTAACCCCACCTCCAAAAGGCCGCATAGCCACCGAGCTTGGACGACTGAGGTCGGCGTCCGACCTCTGAACGTCCGACCTCAGAACGTCCGACCTCGAAACGTCCGACCTAGAGAATTCCCGACCCCAAAGGTCTGTCCTTGTCGACCACCTACTACGGCCGAACCCCTCCAAAGTCCGGCCGAGGGCCATATCCTGCCACTGCCCCAGCATTTATTGCGCATGACCTCTGCAAACCCCCAGTTTACTCAACAATTAATGCGACTCTCCGGCCTACTCAATTATTAATGCGCACCTCCGGCTTACTCAACAATTAATACGCACGGCTCCTATTATCTACGGACCTACGGCTCTCCATGGCAAATCAGCTCAGCGGAGTCCAATCAACTGTGATAAGCCTCTGATCTCGGCCTCACCTCCGACACCAATGCAATGATTCACCCGATCGTTTGTCAGTCCAAGCAACATGCCGAGCCGTACGACGGCCTCGCCCCGTCACATCACAGGTAAACCGACCCCCCTATAAAAGGGAACCCTTGCTTCTCAAAAGGGAGGAAAGGGCAAAAAACTCAAAAAATACCGTTCTCCTCTTTCTCCCTTGAACACAGATAGCCCCCTTCTGACTTAAGCATCGGAGGGCCAGCGCCGGAAAACCCGGCCACCGGATTTTCTGTAGGCACCCCGACGGAGGACGCCGCCCGCCGACGGACCGCCACTCTCCTGTGTCCACCGCCGCTCCCCCTCCTCGACCGACGATCGCCCCCGGGTCCAATTTCCAGCAACACCTATCCTTCCATCCGCTATTCCCATCGCTGCAATTATCATCGATTTCTTTTCCACTGCCATGATTGATGTCGCAACGGAACTCGATCGGCATCCCCCAATACCTGTACTTCGCTTCGAGCGCATCCATCCTTGGCCTTGTGCTCCACCTCCCCACTCTTTTGATCTCACGTATATATCCATTGGAGATGGAGAACTTAGCCTCCAAAGTGGAGATTATAAAGATCCTGAGCCTTGCCTCCCCGTTGCCCCTGCCAGCCATGCCAGCACCTGCGTTACACAAGAAGTGTGACGGCTACAAATAGTTCCTCCACCATGCCCGCCGGTTCCAAGAGGTTAAGGGAATCGGGATCAACACCTTCACCGAGCTAGAACCTAACGCAATTCATGCAATATTGGAAGACCGATCACCCGACACCAAGCTATCTACCCGGGTAAGCAGGAGGAGGGGCATGAGTGCATCGAGTTGCTCGACGGGCAGCCACAAGGATCGGTCGTGTTCTTGTGTTTTGGAAGCATCGGGTGCTTCAACAGGGAGCGTCGGAGATTGCGGTGGGGCTTGAGCGGAGTCGGCATCCGTTCCTGTGGTGCCTGCGAAGTCCGCCGAAGGGGAAGTACCAACCACCGTGCGATGTTGTGCTCGGCGCAATGCTTCCTAAAGGTTTTCTAAAGCAGGCAAAAGGAAGGGGGATGGTGTGGCCAAGGTGGCTGCACCGCAAGTAGAAATACTGGGGCACAAGGTAGAGGAGGGTATTTTGTGAGCCATTGCGGGTGGAACTCATGTTTGGAGAGCTTGTGGGCTGGGGTGCCCGATGCTCGGGTGGCCATTAAAGCATGCCGAGTAGCTGTCTAATGCATTCAAAATGGCGATAGAGGTGGGAGTGGCTACGGAAATCAGGGTGGGAGATGGCGGGATGTTAGACGTAGAGGAGGTGGAGAGAGGCGTGAGGTGTTTGATGGGAGAAGACGTGGAGGGCAGAAAGGTAAGAGAGAGGGCGAGGGAGGTGAAAGAGTTGGCCAGCAGGAGGGCTTTTGAGGAGGCAGATTCGTCGAGTGTGGGGTTGGAGGGTCTGGCCAAGGAATATATCAAGGAGATCGACTTGGTGCCGAATTGAAAGTTTATGCAACAATGTGGGGTCCAATTGCTGATAAATTGAGTCAGCTCATCTAATTATTCTTCTATCATGCAATGTCAATGCAGGGCTTGTGCTCACATTTGTGGCTTGCGCATGTTTGTGGAGCATCGCATGATGAATTCTTAAAGCTTTAGGAGCTAATTTAAGAATATGTTCCTTTTTTTTTTCGAGTACACCGACAGTACACACTAGTCTTGCGTGAGCATTACTGTTGCCCAAGGTGACAACCCAAGAGGGGGGGGGTGAATTGGGTCTTTTAAAACTTTTAAACTACTTCTAATCTTTTAGATTAATTATGCTAAGTTGTATGGATGCTTAGTGAAGCTTAACCTTAGCAAGAGTATGATTCTAATCTAATCAACTATTAAGCAGTGGGTTCAATAAAAGATTAGTCTAATTTTGCCCTAGTATGCTATTCAATTTAATGATTGAGTAAATTGATTATGCTTGCAACTAAAGGATGCACGAAGAAGAGTTAAGCAAGCTTAATATCTAAGTAAGTGAGTGAGGAGGTCAGTCAACAAAGAGCATCACAAACACAACAAAAATATAGTGGTTCGGTGCATCCCAGCACCTACATCCACTCCCCAAGACCTCTTGGGAATTCCACTATAATCCTACAGATTACAGCCGGTTGTTTTACAAGCTCACAACCCAACTTGTTGTTTTACGAGCGCACAACGAACTCGGTCGGTTTTCCCAGGCTCACCGACTAGAACCACTCCGATTGTTTTTCCGGGCTCACAATCAAACCCTTACACGTTGGTTTTACCCTCGGCTCACCAACAAACCTAAACCCCGTTGGTTTTTCCCTTGGCTCACCAACAAACCTTAAACCCCGTTGGTTTTCCCTTTGGCTTACCAACAAACCTTTAACCCCTTGATTCAATCCCTTGATTGAATCAAGTTACAAGATATTAAAACAAAGAATAAAAACAAATCAAAGCTTCTTAAACAAGCAAATATAACAATGTAAACAAATAAAGTAAAGAGAAGCCCTCAAACGAGTTTTGAAGATGGAGGAGCTCGACTTCTTCTTTACTTGACCCTCTTCTGATTTGGCACGAAGTAGAGGATCACCGCGGCAGCACACGGATGGTGAGGAAGCTTTGGAATACACTTGGAAGCTCTTCTTCTCTCTATTTCACTTTGAATGGCCCTTATTGTGCTTATGGGAGATTTTCCTTGGAATCTCTTCCCTAAATGTGTTCTCCTACTTCCATCCGTTCTCTCCTAGCTCTCTTCTTGTTTTTATAGCTTTTGATAACGTGGAAACAAGAATATAGCCGTTAGAGCCAAAAATAGAGCCGTTGGAACCAGTCTGCAGCTCCTGACAATATGACCGTTGGGTTTGGAGTCGACTCGCGCGATCAGGAGTCGGCTCGGCTGTAGCAGGAGTCGACTCGAGCTTTTCCGGAGTCGACTCGGCAACTGTTCCAAGTTTGAATTAAAGTTGCCGTCTTGACTGGGAGTCGACTCGACTTAACCCGGAGTCGACTCGCCAACTTCTGGCGCTGACCTGGCAATTTTGGAGTCGGCTCATCCTCTGTAGTCCGTGGATCCAAATTTGAATTTTGTCCACTCGAGTCGACTCGACTGTCCTGGGAGTCGACTCGAATCTCAGAGCCCGAACTCCCGATTCTCTGTCTTTTGGCTCATCCAGTCTTGGAGTCGACTCGAACTTCCTTGGAGTCGACTCGGCTCTCAGTTTCCGAAAGTTGGTCTTCTGCCATCTTAGTGTAGCGCTGCCTTGGAGTCGACTCGAGCTGTCTGGGAGTCGACTCGAATCTCAGATCGGAAAACTGATCCTCTGTATTTTGGAGCCGCGCTGCCTTGGAGTCGACTCGACTTGTCTTGGAGTCGACTCGCCTCTCAGAGACGAAAATACCGTCTTCTGTCTTGGGGTTGTTCTGTCTTTGGAGTCGACTCGGACTTTGTGGGAGTCGACTCGAATCTCAGTGTCCAAAAACTGCTTCTCTGAGTTTTCCCTTGTGTACCACTGAGAGTCGACTCTCGCTTTCTTTGGAGTCGACTCGGCAACCATTGGAGTCGACTCGAATTCCTCAGGAGTCGACTCGAAGACTATTCTTTTGAATTTTTCTTTGAATTTGCTCCTCCAATTTGAATCTTTTGAACTTTAAAGTTGGGCCAATGAATTGTAGCTTTCTTCTAACTTTTCTTGAGTGCTTTTGGAGGCCTTCTTGTGTTCTTCCAACTTGCTATGTTCCTTGCAAAATAAATATCTTTCTCCTTGCAACATAAACATTAGTATCTATACTTCAAGGTGTTGTGATCATCAAAATCAATCTATGAATCAATCTTTGGGTCATCAATCTCCCCCTTTTTGATGATGACAAAACTTGGAGTATATGCAATATAAAAGATATTGTTTTCTAGAAGTAATACATAGCAAAGTTGCATGAAGTAGACAACATGTATATTTAAAACAAAACATACTTCATGATAATGCTTTAGATTTAATCAGCTTAACACAATCAATATATTTCAGTTCAAGCTGATTATCACAAAGCATTATAAGCATATACTTAGATATTTCTCCCTCTTTTTGACAACATCAAAAAGATAGTGAAACATTAAGTACAAAGATCAGAGCAGAACACATCGAGTGTGAATTCAGGAGATTTTCTAATTTGATACCACAGATAGTTTTCTAATCAAGTGTAGGTGGAATCTTCCTTAGGTTAATTCAAGAAGTACCACAATTAATAACCAAAAACATGAGTGGAAATCTAACCTCTCTTTAATAATAAGTATGAAAGCTTGTTCATTGAAGAACTTTTGCCCAATCTATTAAGTATTTTATCAACATGAGAGCAATTTAATTGATTTTCAGAGTAAAAGATCAAAACTTATATACTTGAAAAACATATCATCATGTTGGATCATGACTTCAAAGTTCTTTTTATGATAATAAGAGCATTGGGGCACAAATACCAAAATATGAATTCATGCAATTTATGATATATCTTAGAGCTCTTTTAAGGACTTTCTTTTATTCCTTTAGAAAATAAGCACGATTTGATACATATATAAAAATATGAATTGGCACAATATTGAAGTTCTAAAGAGCAAGCCAATTAGGACTCATTAGTGAATTCCAAAATAGATTTTCTACGAGATACTCAAGAAAATTTAACACGTTATTCTCCCCTTTTTTCATTAAATTAGAGGCTCTTAAGATCAACTATTTGAATTGCAATTTGGTTCATGATTTGTGCAGAAGATATATTAACCAAATAACATGCCTCAAGGTGTATCATAAAGATTTTCATATTTAAATTTCAGATGATACATATTGGAGAGTATTAGGATCACTTTTCATTTAGTATTCTTTCCCTCTCCTATAGATTTATGTAATTAAGTTCCGTGAGACCTCTCCTTCTGAAATTTTCTTTCTCCCCCTCTATTGATCATTCCATTTAAGAGTTTAGAATTTGAAGATAATGTTCAATAAAATTGTCAATCTCAAAAATATATTTTCTATAAGTTTCAGCTCATTTTCATAAGACTCAAGGTTTGAGATAAGACAGCCTTTATAGAATAAAGCATGTCTTGCAATATAAGGAGGTTCATCAAAATCAATCCATAAAATTAAAGTTTCTTTAGGATAAGATACTGAATATCTAAAGCTCCCCCTCAAAAGATGCATTCTTCTTTAATCATTCTTTTCTTTGGTTGAATTTCAGAATTTAATAATAAACGTGAATAAAACTGAAATTCTATGTTATCGAGAATGTAGAGTGATCTAGAATTATTCAAAATTTATAGTATTCACTCTATATATATATATTCTGATGATAGTTTCTAAGAATGTAGGAGAAAAAAATATATAGATGATCATTGAGGTATGTGTATTTATAGAACTCAATTTCTTAATCACAGTTCTTCAGCAATGTATACATGAAGCTCAATAAATTTTTTAAATATTAAAATAAAGTCATATATTTTAAAAATATTTACTTGCAATCAAGATCATCGTAAGACACATCATTTGAATCAAAATTAGTATACTTTGAAGGTAAGAAATGATATGTTTCGGATGCGTATCGGAGCAATCAAAATAAATTCTGTTTTTCTTACATTAACATTTTATTTAGTAATCATATGGAGTTTAAACTTTTATACAAAATCGGATTCTGAATTACATAGGATTTTCAATAGAAGCTTTCTAAGTCATAATATGAGATATGTATCTTTCACAATGTGGCTCATCTTAAATTGTTACGATTGAAAAATACATATTTCAATAACATTAAAGCACTTTCAGAATCTTTGTGTTTAATTTTGAGTTTCGATACAAAATAAAGGATATTTTAACAAGTATTAGGACATTATGTATCAAAGTTAGGCAAGTAGAAAGATAGATCAATATCAATTTATTTTTCCTAAATAGAGATGTTCTTCTCTTCTCCTTTCTACAATTTTATTTAGCTTTCAGATTTTAACAATGATTGTGAATGACAAATCTGAAATTTCTTTTCAATAAAACTAAACAAAAGATGTTATGTAGCAATTCAAACATTCAATCAAATTGTCCAAGTATGAAACATTACAAAATATTGAGAATCCATAAATCAAGACATCATACCATATGCAAAATATACCATGTGTTAAGTCATGCATTAAAATACTAAGTACAAGAATGTCAAGGATCAAAATCAATTCTTTTCAAATAAACTCCCCCTATTTAAATATAATCTTGCAATGATTTCATCCTTAAAGTGTGTTTTCAAGTGATTAAAAATTTGACTTAATTCTACTTTCATTTACTTTGTTTTTCATTTATAACTTTCTTATGCTCTATACTCTATTTGCTCCCTATCCGGTGGAGTTGGGAAGGGGCACGAGGTACTACCACTAGCCTCCCTCTTGTGCCGTCCCTAATATGCCCTACACCGAATAGTTGGGTCAAATAGTGCCGGGTACTACCACTAGCCTCCCCATTGGCACCATCCCTATGATGAGCAATATAGAAAGGTTAAAATGTTTACTTCAAAACCTCCCTGTTTAAGTGTAATTAATTATGGATTTTATCCCTTCCAAAAGAATGCTCACACAAGTCTCACAAATGTGTCGAATATATTAAGTTTGTTTTGCTTTTCCTTAAGGTTGAAGTGTTTGCCTCTACTTGGATTTTACTTCTCTTGAATAATATCCATTTTCTTTTCTTTATCTCTCTCTCTTTTTGTTATTCTCAAGTAATTTTCATGAGAGAGCAGAATAGAGAATTAATCTTACGTATCATATATATGTATATCATGCAAACAATATTTTCATTATGCTCAAGGTTTCATAACTTCTCACAAGTTATTTTACATCAACATTTTAAGCATATACTTGTGTATTTCATGGTTATGACATAGGCAAAGATATATTTTAGTTTGGGCAAACCATGAAATAATTTCTAAAAGTATAAGTCAGTCAATATACATATAGACATGATATCAAAAATTAATAATTAAAGAATTTAATCATGCCATAATAAGATTTAAGTTACTGACTTTGCTCAACTAATTTGTGAGAAAGGTATCTAAATTACCTATTCATTATATGTTCTTCAAGCCAAACTAGATTTCTTATGTGTGAACTTTTGGCTGAAGAAGATCCTCTCTCTTGTTTGCATGTGAATGTTTAGTGTATCTTACATGAAGATATCCTTCAAGTTGAAATTTCTCATTTTTCTTTCTTGAAGGAAGGTCATTAGTTTCTTTAAGATACAAAGCATTCATCCAACATATATATTTTTTAACTAGATGACTCAATATAAGATATGACAATAGTTGCATGTTGAGTCACTTTGCTCAAGAGATTGCCTAAATATAAGCAAGCACATATCATTTGAACTAAAGAGATAGATTCATTAACCAAGATAGTTTAAGTCAATTTAGTTTAGATTCTATTTGCTTAAGATAATTATCAATAAGATATGTTAACTATGTTTTAATCAATTTATCTTAAACATTTGTTTCTATCAAAATTCAGATTATGATTTATTTGTTATCAATAAAATATGATTAATTAAAGTTAGATTGAAGTCTTGCACAAGGTCACATAATGAGTATACAATCTGGTCTACTAGCTGTAAAATAATTATTCTATCATGCTTCAATACAGCTTTAACACAATAGATCTACTTTTCTCATTCTTTTCAAATTCTACAAGATGGGGTCATAGATATACCTTCTTCATGCCAATCTTCTATAAGAGTTTTCTTGTGGACTAACGTTGGTCAATGAAGATCCCCTTTCCTGTTTGTCTTAATTTGGAGTTTGAGAGAAGATGTTAATTCATTCATCATATTTCAAACTCACCTTACATGAGCTCAGTAAAATCTTCATATAACTCTTCATTAGTAGAACCAAAAATGATGTCATCAATGCATATTTTGAGCAAATAAGATATCACAAATTCTTCTTTTTGATGTGTAGATTTATCACTATTACTTTCTATCAAAAAGGTTACTTAAGCTTTTATATTATGCTTTTGATGCTTGTTCCAAATTATATATTGCTTTATCATATTTGTAATGAGTATTTTCAAATATGGTGGTTATTTAACATATATCTTCTTTAATAAAGTAAGCATATAGGAGTCCATTCTACACACTCATTTGATAGAATATAAAGCTCATAAAGCAAGCAAATAATAATGGTGATCTTTACTTCTAATCATGCAAGAATCAAGATCTATTTCATCTTCTAAGCAAACAATTTTTCTTCATTAAATGTATTTCTGAAAAACTCAATTTGGTTATAATTATTAACAAGTTTTTAGATTGTTATATGTAAAAGATTAACCATATACATATATAATTTAATTTTAGTATTTTGATAATAAATCAGTAGTCTCATAAAGAATAAGATACCTTGATATTTTTGCACCTAAAAACTTTTATTGAATACTCTATATGCATTGCTTGATGAATGATATCCAAGGGTAGACATATCTCTATCAGATTTGGCATTATTTTCATAAGAGCATATTAAGCATAACATGTACGACTGAAAAATGTGAAAGATATGCAATGGTTCATTTTCCATTTTTTCAGAAGATCAAAAGGAGTTTTCATCAAAAAAATAGATCTAATAGAAATCATATGTATGACAAGCAGTGATGATAGCTTTTTTTTTTTTAAAAAAAATTATTAAGTAGATGACTATCATACACAATTGTCTTTTTCATTTCTTCAAGAATTCTATTAACCCTATTTTACTTAAGGTGTCCTTGGTGCTGAAATAATAATTTCTGTATAAACTTTATCAGGATTTTGGTTTTCAACATTGTGCCATGATACTCTTTATCTTCACAGTTTGGAAACCTTTATCATTTGAAACATTTTTACATGATTTAGCAAATACAGAAAATATTTTAATTTTATTTGCCAAGAACAAATCCAATGTAAGCTTTTGAAAACTTAGTGATGGAAACAACAATTTAGAAATTGATTTTTGTTTGTTTCCTTAGTTAGCATGCATAGCAAAACTTTGACCTTTAAGTAGATAATCTAAGTAAGCCTATGGCAAGGTCTTTTGAGATTAAGTACATACTAGCATTAGTTGATTTTATATTCCAAGGATGGTTTCTTGGTATTCATAGTGCATATATTCAAAAGCATACCAAGTACACATTATTATATCTATGATCAATAAACAATAATGCCATGGATAATAACTCTCAATCAAGCATATAGAGAATTCATAGAGTTATTCTTAATAAATTGATTAATCATTTAGCATCTTATCCAATAGTGAGTAAAGTATACCAAAAAATGAAGAGATTTGATTATATTTCCAAAAGTATTTTCTATATCACAAAATTGATCACTACTAGCAAATCATATCAAATACTAAAGCACAAATAATGATGAAATGCAAGAATTACTGATTTCATTATTATTTTTTTGTTAATAACTTTTTAAGTTTCTTTATGTTCCATAGGTACCTTGGTACACCTATGTGTACATCCTCATTTTCTCATTTTGGGTACCCAAGCTTGCTTGAGTCCTTGAGAGTTAGGACATATGGTTTCTTTTGGAACCCATATCTGTTTAATAGTAATAACTTTACCATTTGATTTAATTATACTAGAACGATAGGTAAAGTTGTTATTCCCATCCTTTTCATTTTTGAAATAAGTTATCTTATTTAATGGTTTGCTTGGTAAATTGATAACCTTTTTCTCTAGAGATTTATGGCTAAGTGAAGGAGTCAAGCTAAATTTTGATTTATCAAAATCAGCATGTTGGCTTTCAAACATCATTTTTAATCTTTCTGAACTCACAGTGAATTTGTTAATAAAACATCTTAATTGGTTAATTTCTTTACTTAAGTTTTGATTTTCTTTAATTAAGCTATGATTTTTCTGAATCAATTCTTCTGAAAATGACCTTAAGCTTTTATTTTCAGAATTTAGTTTCTTAAGATTTTTATTCTTTACAGATAATTTTCTACAATCACTATACAACTCATGAAAAGCATTTAATAATTCATCATAAGAGAATTCTTCTTGAAAATCATTTGAGGTAAGAGTAGATTCAGATTTTACCTTTCTTCTTGTGCCATAAAGCACAAGTCAGTTACCTCTTGTAGTTTCTTGGAGCTAATATCATCATTGTTGCTCCTAACCTTTATTTTTTGGCTTGACTCTTTCTTGGTCAAGGCTTTCTTCCTTTTTATCTCTTTCTTCCTTTCTTCTTGCTTCCTCTTTTTCTTTGTCTTTAGGAAGTTGATTTGCCTCGGAGTCGACTCGGACCTTATTGGAGTCGACTCGACTAACTTGGGAGTCGACTCTGAGCTACTTGGAGTCGACTCGATTGAGGAAGATTCATCACCCTTTTCTGCAGTCTCATTGTTAGTATATAATTGAAGCATATGAGAGCTAATCTGAGATTTATCATAAATATTTTCTAAAGTATCCCAGATCTCCTTAGCAGATAAGCATGCAGAAATTTCATTAAACTTTGTTTCTTGAATAGCACAATATAATATGTTCATAGCATTAGCATTTAATTGTGCTAAGTCCTTCTCATTAATATGAGAGAGTGTGTGAAGGTCATTTATTATGATTTTCCATAGATAGTAGTTTTGTGATTGAATGAAAATGCGCATGCGTATTTTCCAATGTGGGTAGTTTATACCATTAAATAGTGGAGGTGTATCAATTGATTGTCCTTCTCCTAGAAAACTATCTATTTGAGTTGTCATGATCTTTGGCTCTAGTCGGTTAAGACTACAAATAATATTTGAGCACCTGCTCTGATACCACTTGTTGCCCAAGGTGACAACCCAAGAGGGGGGGTGAATTGGGTCTTTTAAAACTTTTAAACTACTTCTAATCTTTTAGATTAATTATGCTAAGTTGTATGGATGCTTAGTGAAGCTTAACCTTAGCAAGAGTATGATTCTAATCTAATCAACTATTAAGCAGTGGGTTCAATAAAAGATTAGTCTAATTTTGCCCTAGTATGCTATTCAATTTAATGATTGAGTAAATTGATTATGCTTGCAACTAAAGGATGCACGAAGAAGAGTTAAGCAAGCTTAATATCTAAGTAAGTGAGTGAGGAGGTCAGTCAACAAAGAGCATCACAAACACAACAAAAATATAGTGGTTCGGTGCATCCCAGCACCTACATCCACTCCCCAAGACCTCTTGGGAATTCCACTATAATCCTACAGATTACAGCCGGTTGTTTTACAAGCTCACAACCCAACTTGTTGTTTTACGAGCGCACAACGAACTCGGTCGGTTTTCCCAGGCTCACCGACTAGAACCACTCCGATTGTTTTTCCGGGCTCACAATCAAACCCTTACACGTTGGTTTTACCCTCGGCTCACCAACAAACCTAAACCCCGTTGGTTTTCCCCTTGGCTCACCAACAAACCTTAAACCCCGTTGGTTTTCCCTTTGGCTTACCAACAAACCTTTAACCCCTTGATTCAATCTCTTGATTGAATCAAGTTACAAGATATTAAAACAAAGAATAAAAAACAAATCAAAGCTTCTTAAACAAGCAAATATAACAATGTAAACAAATAAAGTAAAGAGAAGCCCTCAAACGAGTTTTGAAGATGGAGGAGCTCGACTTCTTCTTTACTTGACCCTCTTCTGATTTGGCACGAAATAGAGGATCACCGCGGCAGCACACGGATGGTGAGGAAGCTTTGGAATACACTTGGAAGCTCTTCTTCTCTCTATTTCACTTTGAATGGCCCTTATTGTGCTTATGGAAGATTTCCCTTGGAATCTCTTCCCTAAATGTGTTCTCCTACTTCCATCCGTTCTCTCCTAGCTCTCTTCTTGTTTTTATAGCTTTTGATAACGTGGAAACAAGAATATAGCCGTTAGAGCCAAAAATAGAGCCGTTGGAACCAGTCTGCAGCTCCTGACAATATGACCGTTGGGTTTGGAGTCGACTCGCGCGATCAGGAGTCGGCTCGGCTGTAGCAGGAGTCGACTCGAGCTTTTCCGGAGTCGACTCGGCAACTGTTCCAAGTTTGAATTAAAGTTGCCGTCTTGACTGGGAGTCGACTCGACTTAACCCGGAGTCGACTCGCCAACTTCTGGCGCTGACCTGGCAATTTTGGAGTCGGCTCATCCTCTGTAGTCCGTGGATCCAAATTTGAATTTTGTCCACTCGAGTCGACTCGACTGTCCTGGGAGTCGACTCGAATCTCAGAGCCCGAACTCCCGATTCTCTGTCTTTTGGCTCATCCAGTCTTGGAGTCGACTCGAACTTCCTTGGAGTCGACTCGGCTCTCAGTTTCCGAAAGTTGGTCTTCTGCCATCTTAGTGTAGCGCTGCCTTGGAGTCGACTCGAGCTGTCTGGGAGTCGACTCGAATCTCAGAGTCGGAAAACTGATCCTCTGTATTTTGGAGCCGCGCTGCCTTGGAGTCGACTCGACTTGTCTTGGAGTCGACTCCCCTCTCAGAGACGAAAATACCGTCTTCTGTCTTGGGGTTGTTCTGTCTTTGGAGTCGACTCGGACTTTGTGGGAGTCGACTCGAATCTCAGTGTCCAAAAACTGCTTCTCTGAGTTTTCCCTTGTGTACCACTGAGAGTCGACTCTCGCTTTCTTTGGAGTCGACTCGGCAACCATTGGAGTCGACTCGAATTCCTTAGGAGTCGACTCGAAGACTATTCTTTTGAATTTTCCTTTGAATTTGCTCCTCCAATTTGAATCTTTTGAACTTTAAAGTTGGGCCAATGAATTGTAGCTTTCTTCTAACTTTTCTTGAGTGCTTTTGGAGGCCTTCTTGTGTTCTTCCAACTTGCTATGTTCCTTGCAAAATAAATATCTTTCTCCTTGCAACATAAACATTAGTATCTATACTTCAAGGTGTTGTGATCATCAAAATCAATCTATGAATCAATCTTTGGGTCATCAAGGCTCAAGGGTGAAGAATTGGTCTTTGTCATCCGTCATGTGTCTTGAGCAGCCACTATCCAAGTACCAACAGTTTTTGTCGACCTTGGCTGCAAGACACTCCTACACAAGAAAATCATACAATTTTAGGTACCCAAGTTTTCTTGGGTCCTTCATGGTTAGTAATGTTGGTTCCTTTTGGAACCCAAATCTTTTTTTTTTTTTTTTTTAGCTTTTCCTTTTCTATGGTCACACACATTAGCTTTATGTCCTGTTTTTCCACAGTAAAAATAGGTTATATTCTTAATTTTGCTTTTTTCTGGTTTCACAAAAAAATTACTAAGGAGCTTTTGCTTATTCTTAGGTTTATATCCTAAACCAGCTCTATTGAACACAGCTCGTTGATTATTAAGTATCATTTCCAATTTTTCAGAACTATATGTAAACTTTTCTACAAAAGGTTTGGATTTTTCAAGTTCTTGTGCTAACTTTTGTTTTTCTGTTTTTAGTATGTTTAAGTCTTTTGTGATATTATCTCTTATAGTTTGTTTATCGTTTTTAAGTTCTGAAATTTTCTTGGTTAGTTTTTCGTTATCTTTAATTAAGGTATTAGTTTTTTGAATTAACATTTGCTTGCTTGTTTTAAGTTCTAAATTTTTTTTAACGATAAAATCCTTATCCTTAACTAATTTATCGTATTTATGGAAGTGAGATTGATTGGTTAGTTTTAGCTCTTTATTCTTAAGATTTATTGTCTTATATTCATCCATTAATTCATTAAACGCATCATACAATTCATCAAAGGTAAAATCTAAATGCGTTTCAGATGTTACCTCATTTTTGTTCGCCATAAAATAGAAGTTGGCCTTTTTCTCTTGTTCCTCATCCGATGATGATGATGATGAATCGGAATCCGATAAGGTGGAGACGAGGACTTTCTTTTTCTTATATTTGCTGGCCTTCTTGAGCAAAGGACAGTCAGCTCTGAAATGTTCCGGCTTCTTGCATTCATAGCATCCGATTCCTTCATTTTTCCTTTTCTTACCTTTATCCTTGTAGTAGGAACTTGAGGGACCTCTCCTCTGATGAAAGGACTTCTTTTGGTTGATGAATTTTCTGAACTTTCGCACGAGAAGAGCCTCATCATCATCTCCCTCATGATCTTCTTCTTCACTGTTGCTACTGCAAGATAAATCCTGGCTAGAAGAAGTAGATTTGAGAGCTATTATCTTTTTCTTATGAGAGGATTCTTCTTCGCTGTGTTGTTTCATTGCGAGCTCGTGCGTCATTAGGGATCCAAGAAGCTCCTCAAGTGGAAGCTTGTTCAAGTCCTTTGCTTCTTGAATTGCCGTTACCTTGGCCTCCCATGATCTTGGCAAACATCGAAGAATCTTCCTGACAAGGTCACTGTTAGTATAATTTTTGCCAAGGCTTTTTAGGCCATTGACAATATCAGTAAATCTAGTAAAAACATGCAAGTTTTATGAAACTAGTATGTTTATTTTAGATTCTTTTATTTGATTCGTGCCTTCGTGGGTCACTTCAAGCCTGTCCCATATTTCTTTTGCAGAATTACAAGTTGAGACTCTATTGAATTCATTACGGTCTAAGGCACAATAAAGCACATTCATTGCTTTGGCGTTTAGTTGTGTCTTCCTAATATCATTGTCATCCCAATCTTTTTCAAGTTTGGGTATAGTAACACCCTCTACAAAAATAGATGGGGTGTATGGTCTATTAACTATAGTGCTCCAAATCTCATAGTCTTGAGCTTGGATAAATATCCTTATCCTAGCCTTCCAATAGGAGTAGTCGGTTCCATTAAAGAATGAAGGTCTATGGGTGGATTGCCCCTCAATATGAGAAGATCCAAATAGGGTTGTCATTTTGATCTTTTACTCTTTTGATAGAAGAGTTCCGGCTCTGATACCACTTGTTGCCCAAAAAGACAACCCAAGAGGGGGGGGGGGGGTGAATTGGGTTTTAAGTAATTATTGCAATTAAAAACCTTGTGAGTAACTAATTAAAACTTATTGCAAGTGGATTAATTAGTTACTATATGCAGTGAATGAAGGGAATGGAAGAGACAATGAAACAATCACAAACACAAGAGATTTTATAGTGGTTCGGAGCTAACCCTTGCTCCTACGTCCACTCCCCAAGCTTCTCTTGGGAGTTCACTATAATTTCTCGGATTACAGCCGGTTGTTTTACAAGCTCACAACCCAACTTGTTGTTTTACGAGATCACAACGAACTCGGTCGGTTTTCACAGGCTCACCGACTAGAACCATCCGATTGTTTTTCCGGGATCACAATCGAACCCTTACACGTTGGTTTTACCCTAGGCTAACCAACCAACCTTAACACCCTTGATTCAATCTCCTGATTAAATCAAGTAAAAAAAAAAAAACAATTTGAAACAAGTAAAAAGATAGCTTCTTGAAAAGCGTATTTAAACAATATAAACAAAGAAGAGTTAGAAGCCCTCAAACAGATTTTTGGAGGTGGAGAAAGGGGCTTCTCAAACTCTTCAACTCCTCTTGAATGTGCTGAAGATTTGCTGTCAGAAGGAGAGCTTTGAATGCGAAGGAGAACGTTGGTTGGATGGAGTTGAATGCGCTTTTTCCTTCTTTCTCTTGTATTTACTCTTGAGAGCCTTTGATAGGTGAAAATCCCTTTTTGTTTGAATGGAATAGCTCTCTTGATGTCTACTACTGTTTACTCTGGCTATTTAAGCAGTCCACCTTGAAAACTAGCCGTTAGACACCTTTTTGTGGCCGTTCTGCACACTCTGCAACTCCTGACGGTGTATCCGTTGGGATCGGAGTCGACTCGCTCGATCTGGAGTCGACTCGGCTGTTGCTGGAGTCGATTCACACTTTGCTGGAGACGACTCGCCCACTGTTCAGGATTTGAATTAAAGTGCTGTCCCGTTCTGGAGTCGACTCGCCAAAGTCTGGAGATGACTCAGCCCTTCGGAGACGACTCGTTCTCAGGGTTCTAGAGATCTATTTTTCTGTATTTCTTTCTCGAGTCGACTCGGATCACCTTGGAGTCGACTCGGCTCTCAGAGCCCGTAAACTGACTCTCTGTGTTTGAGTTGAACTGCCTCGGAGTCGACTCGCACTTTGTTGGAGTCGACTCAGCTCTCAGAATCCAAAAACTGTTTCTCTGTGTTCTGCCGCGGAGTCTTGCTTTTCTCTGAGAGTCGACTCGTACTTAACTAGGAGTCGACTCGCCAAACTTCGGAGTCAACTCGGTTGCAGGGTCTGAAATACATTGTTCTGTCTTTCTTCTGTTACCCTTTGGAGTCGACTCGGCAACTGTCGGAGTCGACTCGAACCCTTCTGGAGTCGACTCGCTGACAGTGTCTGAAAATCAGCTTTCTGTCTTTCTGTCAGTTCTCAGTCGGAGTCGACTCGTAGTGTATCGGAGTCGACTCGAGCATGTGCCAGTGCTTCTGAAACACTTGGAGTCGACTCGTAATCTTCCGGAGTCGACTCGAGCTTCAGACTTTGGTTCAAACTGATTTCCATACTTAGCCAAAATGTATTGAACCAAAGCTAGAGACACTTAACCATAAATTCACAAATATTTGGCTGAAACACTAGATTGAATTCATTAGTATAAGATATACTCAAATGCTTTGAGCTCATCAAAATCAAATAGGGTTATAATCAATCACTCCACACGCCTTCTTACAAGACTTGGGTGCAACATGGAGAATCAGTTCACGTGCATCAATCTTATGTTTCAAATAATGCTAACTGTGACAATGGTGGAGGTGTTGAGGATAGAATGGCTGGGGATGGCACCGATGATAGGGAAGAATTGTCTAATATGCTGGAAGATGTTTACATGGGCGCTTTTATGAATGACGATATTGACGAATTGCCTAATAACTTGGGGAGGGAGGATGCACAGAATTTTGATAAGTTGTTCGATGATGCTCAACGACCCATTTATCCTGGTTGCAAAATTTCTACAGTATTATCATTTGTTATTAAGATGCTTCATATTAAGGTGTACAACCAGTGGAGCAATTCCTCTTTTGACATGAACATGAAGGTATACAAGGAAATTCTACCGGAGTGTGATAAGTCTGTTCCATGGACCCTTTATGAAGTCAAGAAATTTTTACGAAATTTGGGTTTGGGAAATGTGCTAATTCATGCATGCAAATATGATTGTGCTCTTTTTTGGAAGGAGAATGCGAACCTGGAAAAATGCCCTATATGTGATGAGCCTAGATATAAGATGAATGATGGTAACGGTAAGAAGATCCCTAATAAAATTTTGCGGTACTTTCCCCTGACACCGAGATTGAAGCACTTATTTTTGTCTCCGAAAATAGCTGTAGATATGAGATGGCACAAGGAGAAGCGAGTGGATGACGAAACATCAAGACATCCGGCTGATGGGGAGGAATGGAAGAACTTTGATCGGCAACATCCTGAGTTTTCCAAGGATCTGCGGAATGTGAGGTTAGGGCTAGCCACCGATGGTTTCAATCCTTTTGGAAATATGAGCACATCGTACAGTATGTGGCCTGTTATCGTGATGCCTTATAATCTTCCACCTTGGAAGTGTATGAAAGAGCAATTTTGTATGCTATCATTGCTTATTCCCGGAAAAACGGCTCCCGGTAAAGAAATAGATGTTTACTTGAGGCCATTAATTGATGAGTTGAAAGAGCTTTGGAAGGATGGCGTGCAAACTTATGATGCCTCTAGTGGAAGTACATTTAGAATGCATGCTGCTCTCATGTGGACCATTAATGACTTTCCTGCATATGGTAACATGTTTGGATGGCCAACAAAAGGTTATTTGGCTTGTCCCATTTGTAACGAAGATGCTTCATCAGAACGTTTGAGGAGTAAGATTGGCTATATGGGTGCGAGGCGTTTCTTACCTGAGAACCACATATGATGAAAGAGCAAGCTCTTTAATGGTAAGAGTGAGGACAGGTCAAGGCCATGAGAGTTCACGGGAGAAGAGATCTTGGAGCAAATTAATTCAGGGACATACAAGCCGTTGGGCAAGCATCCAAGCATTAATAAGAAAAGAAAAAGGGGCAAAGATGCTGACACGATTTGGGCTAAGAAAAGAATTTTGTTTGATCTCCCTTATTGGAAAACACTCAAGCTGCGTCACAACTTGGATATCATGCACATAGAAAAGAACATTGCAGAAAATATTGTTGAGACATTACTGGGCGTAGATGGGAAATGCAAGGATACAGAAAAAGCACGCATGGATTTGGCAGATATGGGTATACGGAAGGAGTTACACCTAAAAAAGCAGGGGAACGGATCTTAAGATAAGCCTTCAGCATTGTACACATTGTCCCCGCAAGAGAGACAAGGGTTTTGTGATTTTTTAAAATCGATTAAGTTTCCAGATGGCTATGCGGCAAACATATCTAGCTGTGTAAGTACTCAAGGTGGTAAATTATCGGATCTGAAAAGTCATGACTATCATATTCTTTTGCAACGCCTTCTTCCAGTTGGAATGCGTGGGCACCTCAACAAAGAACTTAATACTGCATTATTTCAGTTAGGCAATTTCTTTGAGCAATTGTGCTCCAAGGCATTAAAAAAAGCTGATTTGAAAAAATTAGAGGACCAAATTGTTCTTATTCTTTGCAAGCTTGAGAAGATTTTCTCTCCTGCCTTCTTTGATGTCATGGTTCATCTAGCTATTCACTTGCCTCGCGATGCTATTCTTGGAGGGCCAGTGCAATATCGATGGATGTATCCAATTGAAAGGTAATTGTTTGCAACCGTATAGTAGGAATAGTAATCATATATATTATTGTACATGTAAGAATTTTTCTATTAGCATTGAGCTATTATTTATCGTAGGTTACTCGGAGTTCACCCAGAAGGTTCTATCGCTGAGGCTTATATTTCTAAAGAGAGTACAACATTTTGCTCAATGTACCTTAATGGAATCGAAACAATGTTTAACAGAGAAGAAAGGAATGATGATGGTGGTGATCGTGGCACGGGGTTAGCAGTCTTCACTCAAAGTGCCCAAACATTTGGGTTAATCCGAAGGGGACCTGATGTGCCGGTCAATGAACTCGAGATGGCTGAATGGTTTGTCTTATACAATAGTTCAGAAGTGGATCAATATCGAGAGTATGTTTTTTTAACTTGCTTATTAAGGTTCAGCTATTGTATATTTAGTTGTTTTAGACTTATATGTTACTTATACGTTACGAAATGTCGAATAGGGAACACAAGAACTACATACAAGGTGAGAGTGAAGTTGACATCACAAACAGACAACGTAAAGAATTTCCCAAGTGGTTCAAAGATCGCGTAAGCAAAATTAATTAACATGTAGGACCGTTATCCTTGCATTTGAAAGTGAAGTAACATATTATGTCACTTTTTTGTTATAGATGACTCAACTTCGAAACCAGCGATCACCGGAAGCTACTGATGAATTATGGTCATTGGCCAACGGTCCTCGTCTGATAGTCAACATATATTCAGGGTGCTTTTGTAACGGTGTCCGATTCCATACCATCGAACGTGACAACCGCCGTAAAAGCCAAAATAGTGGGTTAGTTGTTGAAGGGGACCACGAAGGGCAACCGATTGACTTCTACGGTTACTTGTGCAAAGTTTGGGAATTAACATATATGTTCGGACAACAAGTCGTTTTGTTCCAATGCGAATGGTTCAACACTGGAAGTAAAAAAACTTTCTGCATTGATGCGCATTGCACTAGCATTGATACAAGAAGTCGGTGGTACAAAGATGATTCTTCTGGAGATGCTGAACTTGTGCCCGTGATGGCTGCCCAACCTACTCTGCTTCCCACCTTTTCTACCCAGCAAACCCACGAGCTTTCAAGTCCACCTATTATTGCCAACAGCGTGGGTGAGAAAACTCATCTTTCTGAATCTTGTTATTGCTAAGATACTCTTGGTAAAATGATGGCATTTCAGTGGTTTTGTGTTTTTTTTTTTGCATTCTCTTTGTCTATCATTAGCAGGTTTGTCTTATGGCCTAAAGTATTTAACTATTTTAGTAGGTTCATCATCAAAGCGCGTGCGGGGTAAGACAGTTGGAAAAGGAATTGATAAGCTCATTGCCCAGAATGGCGGAGAAAAGCTTTCTGTCCAGTACTTGATGAGTGGAATGCTTTATGTGGTATTAATGCCCCAAAGGTAGCCAGTCTGTTGGGGGTGTATATTAGGAGAATGTGTCCAATTAAGGGCATACCGACGTGGCGGCATATAGACGAGGCTACTCAATCTGCTATCATACAATCTGTCCTTGTAATTATTTATTGCATAATATTTTTTTAGGTACTTGTAATAGTTGCATTGATCATACTACATAATGATTTTACTTATGTTTTTAGGACAAGTTCAAAATCTCGGATGATTATCATGGCAATCTAGTAGCTCAGCAAGCTGTCCACAGAAAATGCTACAATATTCACAGAAATTGGAGGCACAATATGAAATTGCATTACAAGCATCTTAAGAACGTCTTACATGTGGACCCTTATAGTCATCCATACGAACATATGACTCAAGAGGATTGGCGCCACTTAATTGACGATGTGTGGAAAAGCAAAGAACACAAGGTAACTTACATATTTAGTGCTTCAGAGTTTATAAGTAAAATATTTGATCATAATGTTTTCTTTAGATTTTTAATTTGTATTTTTTTTGAAGGTGAGATCAAAAGCTGGCAAAAAGAATAGAAAAAAGCTTGAGTACAATCATTGTTAAGGATCTCGATCATTTGTTGCAACAATGACTATACAGGTAATATGTTTTTGAGTATGTACTGGCTATATTTTTAGTGAATTGCCTGTAAAACAGTCTATGGGATAGTTTTGGCTATTGTAAAATAGACAATTTGCTGCAAGTAGATTTTTTATTCTAGTTTGCTGCAAGTATATTTTTGGAATCCTTTTATGCAAGTAGATCTGACAGTTATTCTAGTTTTCTTATTATGTAGTGGCTATATGCTAATCTAAATTACACTTTGCAGCCGGAGTTTAATGGTTCTGAAAATCTTGAATTTCCAGAATTCTATAAGAAAACTCATACCAAGAAGAACAAAGAGTGGATTGATCCTATTTGCGCCGTGAAACATGTAGGTATCTAAAATCTCAATAATCATTTAAATCACTTTCTGCTTTTGCAAGATTATATATACATTTAATTCTGTTGTTACCTTTGCATTGACAGTCAAAGATGTTGAGCTTGCGAGAAGAATCTTCCCAATTCGGTGTGCAATTAACATCAGAGGAGATGTCTAGGTAGGCACTTGAAAAAAGAAAGAGATACATTCTTGGATTTGGGGATGGGCCGAAGCCCTCTTCATCTTCTTCCACACCTAGTCGTGTGTCACAAGACCATGTTGGGAAGTTGCAGAAACTTAAAGCTGAGATGGAGGAGATGAAGATGGAGCGTGAGGAGCTGCGGAGGCAATTGGAGCAGGAGAGGAGAGAGCGAGAGGAGGACAAGAAAGAGCGAGAGGAAGAACAGAAGCAAATTGCACATCTTACAAGTTTGGTGACAGAGTTCTCAAAGGAAAAGACTCAAACACACAAGTCATTTATCCATCATGATGGGGCCATGTATTCAACTGGTGGCACAAATACTCGTTGGTATGTGTTCTCATTTATATTACGTAGGTTATTTAGAGATTTGGACCAAATTAAGCGAAATGTCATTGTGAATTTATACTTGAATTTTAGTTTATTATTTTTCATATGTGGTTATTGATTGTGTATTCTTTTTTGCTTTCTCAGATACATGGTGGAGTTATGAGCATGTGAAATCTAGTTTCTGGTACATGGATAGCTTTTGTTCAGATGATCATGGTGGAGTTGCTTACAAGCAGAATCCATTTTTTGGTTTATTCATATTTTTGTCTACATGATGGTTGTTTGGATGAATAGCAAGATCAGATATTTTGAGATTTTTAATTTACATTTTGATGTGTTTGGTGATGATTATCACCTTAACATATGGTATGGATGAAACATTTTGATGAATGGTTAATAGGTTTGCTTGACTTTAGACTTATAGATGATGAGATTTATAATGAATAATTATGGATTCTCCAACATTGTGTATACTTGTATTTGGATGAGCAAATGTATTGTGCAATATGGATAATGGATAGGCCATGTTTGTTGTACAGGATTTGGAACGAGTCCAAAAATAAATATTAAGCTTATAATTTGAATTATTAATTAAATACAGGTTAATACTTTCTGCTACCAAATAAAGTTTGTTGTCAATGCATTCCAATACATTCTACGACCAAACTATTGGTGGGAGAAGATAGACATTCAGTGACCATTTTTTTGGTAGCGGAAGACAAACATTCCACGACTAACTATTTGGTCGGCGTTGGAATTAGCGACAACAAATTTGATCGCTGAAAAGTTTCTTCGGCAACCAAACGTTGGTCGTTGTTGGTGTACCTTAGGTGACTACACAATATTGGTCGCCAAAACCTTTCAGTGACTAGGGTTCGGCGACGAAGAGTATTCTAGTCGCGAAAAGGTTTCGGCGACCAAATATGGTTATTCGGTGACCAAATCTTAGTCGCTGAATATGTATTTTCTTGTAGTGGTTCATAGCCATCAAACTTCTTCCCACATTCCAAACACTAGCATATGTGTAAATAAAAATAAAAATATAATTAATGCTATTTTGGATCCCTGAAACAAGAAAACTGGATTAATTCATCCGAGAATCAATAGCTAATTAATCTTGGTCTACTATTAGGGATGGAAGTAGGTTTGGATTTGGTGCATATAATTTGGATTTATGTATGATTAAGCAAACCGAAGCCAACCCTCATTTTATACCCTTGAATCTAGGCCAGCAAGTCTTAGATGTCAATTTGAGTGGGCCTTTTTGAATCTGATAGCCTGCTACTTTGGCCCTGAATGGGAAATCTATAGTCTCCCAAAATATTCAAGGTTCGATCGAGTCCTCAGTACTTGGCCTAATACATGCGAGTCGAAGGCTCCCAGTTGAGGTAAAGGACTAGATGGGTGACCTAAGATCCCACAACGAGGAGTCAGTCTTAATCATGGCAATTATCATGGCAATTCCATTCCTATTACTAAGATTATTTTTTTCTTAAGTTTACTTAGCATGGCTAATATATTTTTCTCAGTAATAGAGAGCATAATCTACCCCGTATGCATTAATATAAAACTATACTTCAAAGATCGGGATGTACGATGCGGATCTGTAGGAGCGTGACAACGTGGAGGAGGGAGAAAAGGTCGCGGTCTGCAAGTAACAATTATGGCGGTGATGGTAGTGGATCTAACAAACCGCACAAGTCTTGTGGGCTTGGGCCCGGGAGTTGGTTCCAAATATGCTTGGGGAAGTGGCCAATGATCCCGGCGTCGCAGGG